>NC_134373.1:23387000-23539000 GCF_035582795.1 Mycteria americana
AGTCTCCAATTCAGACTTTGCCTCTTTTGGTGACTTTAGAGATCTATAAACAAGTTGTACTTGTTGGACAAAACAGTCTTTCTCCTTTAGTTAGCTCTAAAAGAATATTACTAAAAATAAACCAGCACATATGAAATGTGATCAGTTTAACAGGATCGTAAGTGTACAGACACTTCCAGATCTCTGTCATCTTAACTGGCAGAGAGATGTAAGAAATGGTTTTCCTAGAAAGAGAAACAAGCTAGAGTTGTTAATGACAGGCATACAAGTTACTCGCAAGTATCTTTAACAATATCTTTTCTGTCATTTAAAATAAGCGTAATGTATCTTACAAAGTTTGTCATACAACATTGAGAAAAACAGACAAAGGAAAGTGTTATATTGAAGTACAACTTGAAACAGACAAAAATTAAATTATTTGGAAAGATACAGCAAATGTTCAGACAATCGAAAGAGGAGAATACTAAAAGGAATCTAGATCTAAATATTATTTCATTGGATGAGACATAAATAAAATAGATTTATAGATGCGAAGTTAAAAACAGAATAGTTAAAAACTATTACCAAGGGAGAAGTCAATCCAGACAGATATTAGACTTCAGGCAGAATGCAATATTATGCTATGCGGAGAACCAGCAAATGGATGAATTTAACCCCCTCTTTTTTTAAAGGGGGTTTATTTAACTTTCACTTAAAGTTAAATATTTTTTGCTTAAGGCAAAAGTTGAGCTTGGTGACTAGGGACTCTAGCTTCGTATCTCTTACTGTGTCAGTCTTTTCAGAAGAGGATTTGAACATCAACTTGCATGCTAGCCTAGTCTTCAGCAAGACCAAGGTTTTTCAAGTTCCTATTCATGACAGAGATATCTAATAACAGACAGATACTGTAGTGACTTCTGAACAGAAAAGCTGTTAGGCAGTGGATGGACCCTTGCAGAGGACGGTAAGAAGGCAGCTGGTAGTGATGAAAAATCCCTGTCCAAAGAAAAATCTTAACACTACTCTCTTCTAAAACTAACCATGTAAGTAAACTGGTAATGGAAGTCTATCAGCTAAAACTGTCAATAAACTTGTATTAACTAATCCATTATTTACTAAGCAATTTACTAATCTTCAGTCACAGGTAGTGAGGGCCTGTGGCTTTTGCATTTTTTACTCCCTCACCTAGGGAGAAAAAGACTCTAAGAGTACTACAATTAAAAAAAAATAATCCTTAAAGCACACTCACTGCAAGAACAGAATTTATGTTGTCAATGTCTTGAAGAAGAAACAGACATTACTAAGATAATACGTAACACAAACTTGACATAATAGATACATGCCATCTAGTGGGTATGCAATTTAGTATTTTGTAAGTTCTTATGAAAAGATCTTCTGTCTTAGCCAAATATATAATGTACAAACGAAAAATGCACAACATACATGCACAAATACAAGAATATAACATAGAAACATATTTTATTTAGTATATTTACCAATCGGAATGATCGAAGGACAGATAATCCTTCTACATTTGCAAGGCCAAGCTCCATTAAACTAAGACTCACAATAAAACCATCAAAAATATTCCAGCCCTCTTGGAAATAATAATAAGGATCCATGGCAATTATCTTGAGAAACATTTCTGCTGTGAAAATTCCAGTAAACACCTGCAAGGAAAATACAGTTTCTTACTCCAGTTTAATGAGAAAATATTCACAAAAATAAAACTAATGGTATTAACTTTTGGTAAGTTATATCTTCAGCAAGCGATCCATGGTAAATCTGAATAGCTTCTCTATATTGCCATACATTGGGGTTAGGAATTAAATTCAGATTTGAAGCTTACATATGCATCACAATGTTTGGTTTCCAAAGAAAAAGAGGTAAATGGGAAAAATATGGGTTTTATCTAGCCTGCTAATATGCATGTATAAATACCGATACACAGAATTTCTTCTGATTTTAATGTTCAGTTTTTCCTCAGATCTCATCTTTGCCCTTGGAACATCTTTTTGCTTCTACGGATAAAGTTAAGTTTATGAGAGGGACAATTATTTTATTAAGAAAAAAGATTATACTGAATGTTGAGCAGAACTATTCTTCTTCAGGATGACCTGTGGAAGGCACTGTCATGCCACTTTGCCATTTCCTGCAGAGTTGCAGTATATCTGACATGCTTACTGGGTCTTTCCCCTCTACAATTCCCTGAACACCCAGGACCTCAGGAGATGCTAGTGAGGAGCGGAACAGGTGTGGGAATGGAACTGAAAGTTCTTATGATTTGTAAGTATCCATCCAAGAAAAAAATATTAGATAAATTCCTTTAACCACCTTCAATGACAGAAGCTGAAGGTTTTAAAAATCAAAATGCATATTGACTCAATAAATCTTACTATCTTTTGCTCCATAAAGCAAGTGTGGCAAAATCCACAAATGTCAACAAAGAGGGATTCGGTACAGCTTAAATTTAAAATTCAGGCATCCCAAGCCTATAAATATTTAGTCAACATTTTCTTTTAAACGTATGTACAAAGGTCACAGAAGAATTATTTAAGAACAATGCATTTGACATTCATGGTACATCATGAAAGACTTACAAGGTTTCCTACTGAAAGCACACCACTAAACTGTTCTGTCATTGGATAGTGCTCCATGGCCATGAACAAGGTGTTTAGGACAATGCAGATAGTAATGGCCAGATCAACAAATGGGTCCATCACAATCAAATTTACAATATGTTTGACTTTCAGCCAGGGAGTACAGCAGTCCCAAATCAAGCAAGTGTTAGCAAATTTATACCAGCATGGTGGGCATTTCTGTCTGGATTCTTCCAGTTCTAGAAAGAAAAATGAAAATAACATTTAAAACATATTTCTCTATTGCAGTATCACCTGGGTATTTCCTTGAGGCCTAAATGCTGTTTTCCAAGGTATTGTTGATAAACTGTGTTGATATTGCAGACCTTTTGAAACCAAGGCTACTGTCAGTCAAAAGAAATTACAATTAAAAATAATCTGTCCCACTATGTTTTAAATTTGATGTAAAAAGAATACTAAATGTTCAATAGATAAAATAACCATTCACAAGCAAATGCTACATAGGATGCAAAATAGAAATCTATCTTAGAAATCTGGCATACAGGCTGGGCGAGGAGTGGATTGAGAGCAGCAGCCCTGCAAAGAAAGACCTGGGGGTATTGGTGGATGAAAAACTGAACATGACCTGGCAATGTGCGCTCACAGCCCAGAAAGCCAATCTCGTCCTAGGCTGCATCAAAAGAAGTGTGGCCAGACAGTCAAGGGAGGTGATTCTCCCCGTCTACTCCGCTCTCGTGAGACCCTACCTGGAGTACTGTGTTCTGCTCTGGGGCCCCCAGCATAAGAAAGACATGGACCTGTTAGAGCGGGTCCAGAGGAGGGCCACGAAGACGATCAGCAGGCTGGAGCACGTCCCCTATGAGGATAGGCTGAGGGAGTTGGGGTTGTTTAGCCTAGAGAAGAGAAAGCTGCAGGGAGACCTTATAGCAGTCTTCCAGTACTTCAAGGGGGCCTACAGGAAAGGTGGCAAGGGACCCTTTATCAGGAAGTGTAGTGTAGGACAAGGGGTAATGGTTTTAAACTGAAAGAGGGTAGATTTAGATTAGATATTATGAAAAAAATCTTTACTGTGAGGGTGGTGAGATACTGGAACAGATTGCCCAGAGAAGCTGTGGATGCACCCTCCCTGAAAGTGTTCAAGGCCAGTTGGATGAGGCTTTGAGCAACCTGATCTAGTGGAAGGTATCCCTGCCCATGGCAGGGAGGTTGGAACTAGATGATCTTTAAGGTTCCTTCCAACCCAAACCATTCTATAATTCTATACACAGAATGAATAAAATATTTAAAATTTTCCTCATGAAAGATAAACATTTAGAACAAACCTGAAGACAACTATTTAGACAGTATTATGATCCACATGTGCAAAACTGCTCATTATTACCTTCCCATTTGCTATTTTGGGCATAGTCATTTAAGCCTCAAAGTAATGTTTTGCCCTTTCTTACAAGTAGTTGCTTAATTCCATGATTCAGATTCATTGTATTTAGCCTTACAGAAAGAACAACATGATCCTTCCTTTGTGAAACAGCATGTCTGGTGAATTGGTAGAAGGGCATTGTTCTACTGCAAGAAGCATAGCCATTTCAGTAGTCTAAAAAGAGCTTTTACCCCAAAACATAACTTTTCTAGAGAAACACTGCATTGATCAATTGCCTTCTGCTTGCATTTAACTTAGAAGTTTGCTGCTTCCACCTCAAACCTATTAGTATATTGAAAGCTTGACTGCTTTCCAAATATATCAGTCCATCTTTAAAAAAAAGTACTACCTCTATATACAAATCTCATCTTGCCTGTACCCTTTAGGCTGAAATAGCTGCCTTAAAACACCACTACTACTTAATGTATCATACAATTAATAGCATTTTATGGCATTGTCATACAAAAATTCTGTGTTACATACCTTCCATTGTGTTTGTAAGCATGCTGGCTATACTCATTGCTCTTTGCCTTGCACTAGGATCTGTTAGGTAGTCCATAGGAACATGGTAAGAACTAGACCGTCTCTTTCTTAAGTCAGTTTCTGTAGTAGTGCCCTGAAAAATAAAACACTGATAAAATAGCCTATTGATTGTTCATTTAATAAGAATAACACTGTAAATTATTATAAAAGTATAATGGTTAAAAACACTCTGCTGTCCTGCACCATGCTGCATTTATGTCATGGTTTTGCAATAGACTAATGTACACCTAACTTTGTATATAGCAAATAGTCAAATACATCAGTAGGATTGCTCTTGTGTTTAAAGAACATGTTTTAAAGTATTTTGCTGAAATAGGGCTGAGACATTAAAACAGATTTTAGACTATAAACAGTTTTTAGACTATAAAAAGTTCCACAATGCTTGTCAATGAGCTCTGCCATAAATATCTTTCTAATTACGCAGTGAAGTCTTTTTCTAAACATGAAAATGCACAGCCCACACAGCTGGCAGTAAAAGTACAAAGACTAAGTGTATTTTCTTAAGATAACTCTTAATTTAGAATAAATTATCAATTTCCTAGCACACGTTTTCAAACAAAATAAAAGAAAAAAATATTTAATAATGTTGACATCTCCAAAAAAACCCCCTAGAAAAATTAACTGTGACAGGAACACTATCACAACCCATGTAAGTTCTACTATCAGTGTTATATCAAAAGTTTCATATATGGTCAGCAGGAAGTTAAATACTCAATTAATATATTCCATTAAGTAAATATAATTAATTTATATTTTTTTTTCATTTTGATATCCTGTCTGATATATGAATATAGAATCTTCCAGGTAGGTCTTCAGTTAGCATAATGAATCAATGGGTATAAGACTGCACATACTTCATTTATTCAATGGTTTACTATGCTATTCAGTTAATTCCCAGTAAATTAGCATATATTTTCAGTTTTCACTTTAGCTTATAACTGGAATATATGAAAGGAGCATTCACAGCTTGGCCAGAAAGGGAATCATTCCCAAGTGACTACATTTTGTAGAAACAGTAGCTGACCATACAGGGAGAGGACATCATGCCTGAGCTATTGCAGACTTCCTTACATTGCTAGCAGTGGCTGCTTTATCAATCATCACCTCTGGTAGAAGCTGTCCAGTAGGTGACGTCAGAGCTGGCGGCCCACCAACTAAAGAAACTACTCCATTGCAATCCACAGTGCTGTGCATCTTCCCATTTGCTGGAAGTGGAGGTACTGTCCTGGATGACCTACTGGCCTGACTAATGTTACTGTTGCGCCGTTCACCATGTCTATGAGGAACAAAGAGAGAATCTCTTCTGCTCTCATTGTCTTCAAAAGTGCTGTGCTCATCATCAGCAAAGTCATTTTCTGATCCTACATCCTTTGCTCGACCTCTGAAGCTGAAAAGACTTGTTCTGCTATTGCGCCTTGGGGAAAACAGGGAGCCACGAATGCTCAGCAAAGACTGTAGGCAAATAAAAACAATGATTATCAGATGAAAATCCTTTTAAATATAATATTTTCATACAGGGGAAAAAACCACAGTGTTAATACGTCTTAAAGGGTAAGGTCATCTACAAAGAAATGAACTGGTACAGCCCCCCCCAATACACTCCCTTTTGGATAGTAAACAACGAGCACATAAGTGACAGACAAAGACTAGTTATTTTACTACTTTGGATATATGAATCAATTGGTTTAATTAGAGTAAAAGAAACTGCTTGAGAGAATTGTCTCCTCTGCCATTCTGCCCGTTTTATTACCAACTGTTCATGAACTGAGTAAGCACATCTAGATGCTATTTACCCCAGGGTAGCATTAGTCTGACAGGCTGAGTAAATAAAATTTTAGGCAAATTTCCTGTGACTCAATCTGCACACAGAGGTAGCTCCCAAATACTGCCTAATTTAAAAAACATACATATTTTTTCAGATACTAGTCAAGTAGACCACAATAAGGTTTTCATTTCTTTTTTATAGTCTTAGCAATCCTGAATATGCAAAGATATGCCTATAATTTTGTATGAACAGTCTCACATGTTCATCAGTTTACTCATGTGCGTAAATGTTCTGCTGTGGGAGGATCTTTTCAGGATCAGAGTCAAAATAATGCTCTAATTTTGCAAATAATTATAAATGTTCTTAACTTTAATTCATGTCAGTGATTCTCTTGACTTGATTGATTAGCATTAGCACCTGATTTCACCCAAGACCTCTATGAATAGCAGAGATGATACACAACAAAGCAGTGTCTTTGTTTCTCTTCTGCAACTTAACTTTATGGACCTGAGCCCCATTGTTCTAGGTACTGCAAAATGCAGAACAAAAAGGCACTCTGCAAAGAATTTCTCATCTAAGTGTAACACAACAGATGGATACAAAAAGAGAGGGAATACAAGGAGGCAAAATTGATGGGTATGATAAACAGTGGTCTTAGCTCACCTGAAGTCACTTCCCTGTCAAGCTTTCTGTAGGCAGCATGGTAAAAGAGAGTTTTAAAGAGGGATTTGAGGAAAGCAATGAAGTGTTCTGTGGAAACTCATGGGAGCTTCTTCCAAGCATGAGGGGCAGCATACCAGAAAGAGCTCAAAGAAACTAGTTTGAAAATTTAACAGGAGGTTATGGATGCTGGCATGGGTCAGTCAAAGCTGGGACTTGACTTGTTTACTGTAAGTAGACAAGGTGGGTTGGGAAGAACTTTAGGTACATACGTTTTATGGTATTAAAAAAATATCTTTAGGTAGATATGTTTACTAGCAGATTAGGTAAAAGCAATGAGATAGGTTAGTGCTCTTTGCAACAACATTCTTCATGAACACAGCAGTAACTGGGACATGGAAAGAGGTCCAAGTTAAAAATGATTCACAGTTGTGGGTCCAGAGTAGAGTTAAAAAAAAAAATAAAAGAAAACAGAAAAAGAGAGAGAGAAGGGAACTAGCAGAAGGCCTTGTGGAAATCCCTTAGAAAACTGTCAAAGGGGTAGAAGGATCTTCTAAACCACAACTAAACCAGGAGAATTGAGAGGAGACAAAATCATGAATGTTAGGAAGAATAAATTTTCGGGAAGAACATAATGGTCAGTTACACTGAAGGCAAGTGAAATGTCAAGGAAAATGTCAAACCTGAGAAATAAACCTGAGTTTTGTCTAGGAAAAGGTTATTAAAAACTGGTGAGTGGAATTTCTGTTTAGTGGCTAGAACCCAGAGTGAAAAGGAACTAGGGTTGGAAAACCAGAGGGGAGGGGATTGCTAGACTGTCATAGTAAACAGCTGTAAATGAACTTGGAGATGAAAAGGTAAGAGAAGCAAGTTGTATGAGGAATGCTTAATTTCTTACAAGATGGATGAATTGAGCTGCGGCTGAATAAGACTGCAGTTTGAATGAAGACACAAGCAAGAATACGCACCTAAGGGATCAGATGGGTCTTCAACATGAAGTTGAAGTCAATGGATAGGTGTGAAAATTTGTATAAGGAACAGAATGATTCATGAACTAACTAAATTCAGCAATGAAGTCTTACAGAGACTAGTTAGACAGTTAACAACATAAAATGGTGGCAGACCAAGGCAGGGGGGAAACAAAAAGGATGCAGTACTATTAAAAAAGGAAGTACGTCAGGAAGTGAAAGGAGGAGTTAACTTGGCAGAAATAGGAAGCTAGAAACATTATATTCTCACCACAGTCTGGTCTAAGGAGGACAGTCCTTAATAAGAAAATATTGGATGAAGAGGTCTGAGCTTCTTTGAGGATGGGAGCTGGACGAAGTGATACATGCAGAGAATATGGATGCTCATGATCTATTCAGGGATGAAACAGGCTTTCCAGAGACAGTAATAGAAGAGGATTAAAAAGGAAAGAATGAGTTTAGTAATAGCGACTAAAAAGAGGGAGAAAGCAAGTCATAAAGACCAGGGAGAATTGAGACGGTGGCAATAAAAGAAAGAAGCATATTGAGGCACACAAAGGGGCAGAAAAAGGACAGAATGGATGCGAGACCTGGACTTGAAGTGCTGAAGGGAGAGTTGGAGGTGGGCAAATGAAGAGGAGCTCTGAAAACTGTAGAAGCAATAACATAATAAAACTATCAAATTAAATAAATGTCTGGATGGGAGATGCAGATGGCAGTCTGAGTCACTGGTGTTTCAGTGTAAGAGAACACATGCAAGGACACATTGCCACAGATATTTCCACCTTCTTTAAGATAACACAATTAATGGTCTCACATCAAGTAATTTGTCAAATTTCACATGAACATTTATGCAATTTCTACTTGGTTTTTTTGCATCCCAAATTTAGTACTTTTCTCATGTAAAACACAAAATTCCTTTGTACGTGTGCACCAAATTTTGAAGCCACTGATCATGCTGAATACATCCATCTTGATGGGGAGATAGGTCCATTTTCATTAAGAAACTTGAAATACAACTCATTTTAATTAATACACATTATTTTGATTTTTTACATATAAATTCAGAATAAAAACAAAACCTCTCAAATTCTTACAGTTTCCTCTTTGGCTGAAAGTATTAACTTGGTCATACTTTGATTTAAGATACTAAACAATCTGTGGTATCTTTTGCAAGAATTGACCAAACTACCTTACAAGGTTTTGTTTATATGATGAGTAGACAACAAAGGTGTTTAAGAGGTAATAATACTATGGTACCTGGTGTGGGGAAGAGAATCTCTTTTCGTATGTCAGTCTATTCCCCTCAATGGAAAATCGGAAACCTTTCCTTTTGATGCTGTCCTCTGATTCAGATTTGTGAAATTCTTCCCCATCCTTCTCCTCGCCTTCAGATTGTTCTTTTTGCTTTTTTTTCTTTCTTCTATTCCTCCTCTCTTTAGCACTCTTTGAGCTCAGTTTTGATGCCTCAGAAGAACTTTCGGAGAATCCACCTATTCCACCTACTCCACTATAATCTCTTGAGTCAGCTGCTGCAGCTGCTGCTGCTGCCTATACGTACAAGCACATATGCAATTTACAACATTTATACAAACACACACCACCCACTATTTTAAATTTATTGCCGTTCTTAAAAAAAATAGTGATTTTGAAATAAAAGCAATGATCCCACTTCACTGAACCCAGCATATCATAAGAAGCATAATTTGTGAAATACCACAGGAACCATAATTTGCCACTGCTCCATAAACCAGGAGTTAGAGCAGCCCAAGGGAAAACTGTGCTGTCAGAGAACAAGTTAACAAGCATCTGTTTTAGATTGGAGCAATATGTTGCAATGAATTTTTCACCTGAAATACTATGTAAAAGTAAGGAATCAAGGCTTAAACAACAGGAAAAATCCCTGTTAACCGGAAGAAATGTTTTCTTACACCATTTTGCTGGATTTTGAATACTCTCTAGTCTATTAAAGATCTGGTGTAACATTGTTTATCTCCATTTTGCAAATCATAATCAGAGATTTGAGTTAAACTGCAGGCTATTAGAGACCTGTTTCTGTTTGAAGTTTCAAACATTTGTGGAGCATTTGATTAACATTTATTTACAAGTAAAAAACCCCCACAAACCAACTAACCAACCACACAAAAAAACCCTATTGCTGACTTTAGTCATGTGCTTACATGGAGTTGAACATTAGTTCAACTTCTGCTCTATGTGGCCACATGCCAAGCAGACATTATCAATTATCCTATTAAAGATTTCAGAGTCTTCAAAAAATGAAAAGGAATTTCAAAGCATTATGTAATCCTGATGGCTGTACCACAGAAGTGTTTTCTCCAGTTTCTCCACTTTTCCAGTTTTCTTTAAAACTGGAACACTATGGCTTTCTGCTGTGAGAGCTGGGGAAGGAGTGAAAAAGCCAAATGTTGCTAAAGCAAAACATTTCTCTCACAGCACCTACAATAGTTTTGCTTCTGCTACTTAAATAAGCAGAATTCCTGGGGTTTTTTTCCCACATCTCCATCTCCATTTCACAGAATCACAGGATGGTTGAAGTTGGAAAGGAACCTCTGGAGGTCATCGTGTCCAACTCCCTGGCACAGACAGGGTCACCTAAAGCAGGCTGCCCAGGACCATGTCCAGATGGCTTTGGATTATCTCCAAGGATGGTGATTCCACAAGCACTCTGGGCAACTTGTTCAAGTGCTCAGTAAAAAAGTTAATTTCCATCTCCAATTTGAAAATACAGTATTTTAGCTTATTGGTTACCATTTTTGTCACAAATTAACAGGTTCACTCAAGCCAGCACAAACAATGCAATGGAAAACGTTAAAGATTGTTTGTAACATGAAGGAATTTATAAGACTGGAGGTAATATATTGTTAGGAGTAGGGGAGTAAAAGTATTCTCATATGTGGTCATAAAGCATCCGATCACAATCATGAATGGAAGACGGAATTTTACTTTACAGGGATACCTGAGCTTCTTCCTGTTGCTTTTTCAGTTGTTCCAGCATTTGCTGAAATTCCGCTTCTTTCTGTTCTGCTTCTTCCATGGTCGCTTGATTCTGTTCTTCATAGGCCATGGCAACCACAGCCAGGATCAAGTTAATCAGGTAGAAAGAACCCAGGAAAATGACCAAAACAAAAAATATCATGTATGTTTTCCCAGCAGCACGCAGTGTCTGGGGAAAAAGAGATAATACACACTTTTAGCAGACTTTTAAATACTGTTGCATAATATGGTAGCATCTGTGTTATAATCTAGAAATACATTATAAGATTGCTTTGTGTTAGCACAAGATTATTTAGTTACTTTTTCCATATACAAGTAGTATTATATCCTCGCTACATGTGCAAAAACCCAAGTTTTGTGTCTACTATGGTCAAGGTAAATAAGATTCTGTGGCTTGAATACTTCAGAACTTCTACCAATGAGAATCTGTAGTAGCAGTTGCTGCCCCCACAATACATTTATATTATAGCCTTTAAATCTAACAGTAGTGGGGACACTAACCAGCATCTTACCTTCTTGTCTCATCAGTCCCAAACTACGATGCCACAAAGACAGCGCAGTACACAAAATGTCATGCTGCACAACATCACTGTCCTTCAGGTTAAGGGTATGTGTAGTTCAGGGACAAGATGTAACCTTTTCAAAGACAACATATTTGTACTAGACTGCAAATCAATTTAACTAGCATCTATTTACAGCATGTGTGGGTAAGAAGCTTTAACAACTTAAGTTCATTTACTCATTTGTGGAAAGAAACAATAATGCTTAACCACCTTCATAAAATAGCAGCTATTTCCTATTATGTATTTGAATAGCACATGGGAACCTAAATCATGAACAAGGCCTCTATTGTTTTAGAGAGCTTACATATATGAAATAAAAGATGATTTCTGTCCCAAAGGCCTGAGGGACACGTGAATGAAAATAACTATGCAAGTACTGTGTAGTAATGGTATTGGTGATGGTGCTGTTTATTTTAATAAGTCCTCACCAGCTGGTAAAGATTCTCCCAAAAGTCCTGAGTCATCAATCGAAACAGTGACAAGAATGCCCAACTGAATGTATCAAAACTTGTGTAGCCATAGTTGGGGTTTCTACCAGCTTTCACACATATATATCCTTCTGGACATTGACTACAAAAGAAGAGGAAATGCTATTTTTAACAACTACTCTAAATTACGATATGCTATAGTAAATCACAAAATTGTTCAGGAGTACCAGTTGCTAATGAAATTATGAACAAGTAAGATTTTATTCTACATGCCTAAGATAAAAATATATGTCCTATTGGTTTTCAATTTTTAATTCAATTTCCTAATGATATTTCAATGCTTTAATAATATAACTGATAGTAATCTACCCTTCCCCACAATTTGTCATATCAACACATCTCCACCAGGACAAGAGAAGAATGTCAACTAGCATGGCTGATGATAAACAGTTGTTAGCAAGCTGGCAGCAACATTTATGCACATAGCATTCATGTGGTTACCTTTACAAAATTAGCCTAAAATGCTGAAGAAAGTGCCTGTGTAAACTCAAATCACATAGATGGTTATATTTAGGTATAGCTTCAATTGCAAAACATCGGCAATTTGCAACTCTACAGTAGAGCTGATACTAAAGTTGACGATCTGAGCTATTCTAAGTAGCCAATTATTTTTTCTTGATGCATAATGAAAAATGATGACCGTTTTCTTACCCTGCATCTGAGCTATTGCCACACAGCAGAGCATCATTTTGTCCTTCCAAGAAGTAGAAATGATCTGTTTTTAAAAAAATTAATGAAAAAGGTGATGAGAAAGACATCATTTATACCCAATGGAAACTGAGCAATGATATAGACTTTTACACTTTAAAGAAATGAGGAAAGCTAACAAACAGTTTAACTGCAATATATAATTATTAGGAATTTAAAAAGCATGGAAAATACTGTTTTGACAGGAAAATCACTTTCTATAGAGTCTTGAAGTTGGCCTTTTTTTAGGAAATAGAAAGGTAGTTGTACAGCTAATTCTCAGTAACCTATCCAAATGAGTAAGATATAATGGGTGGACTACCAAATTGTGTATGTCAGCAAATGAGTGAACAAATATCAGGAAAACAAGACAAAGGATGAGGGCAATTCCCTGCCTTTGTTCGTGCATTTTGATCTATACCATTTAGTGTTATTAATTTATAATTATTCATTACATACTATTTTATCCAAATATTAATTGAAAAAGTACTGCAATTTTTGCAGCATGAAAACACAACATGCACAAGAAATTGCTAACTGGATCTTGACTTGAGCAGCTGAGGGAGAAACCAAGCTTTTATTGTACATTACAAAAAATTACTATACCAAATTCTATAGCAGAAGAATGTACTTGAAGTATCTATATGTACTTTGTTAATAGGCTAACTATTAAAATGAAATAAAAGATAATTTAGAGAGATGGAAGTCTTAAAAGCCACCAGCACGTTCTTTTCTCTTCTTTGTTCTGCTTTGAGGCAGAAAGGGAAAACCAATTTGCCATCAATTCCTAGTTTGGGATTCTTACGGTAAAATGGGAATCTCTAGTGGAGATTTTTGGGTCAGGTGGCATATTAAGCTAAAGTTGCCAAAATTAGGTATGTTCTGGCTGTTCCCAGGAAGCAGATGGTTCCTTGAGATTCAGTGCCAGCTGGCATGGACTAGCTTAGCTGGCATGAACTAACTGAGGGCTAATGCTAAAGAGACAAGCAGGGAATTGCAACCAGTTCCTGTTGACTGCTTCTACTCTGTCACCACCAGTATATGATAGAGACAGCCTAAAATCTTCTTATTTTAAAGAGAGAGAGAGAGATTATGTGCATAATTTATGCATCGGCAATCTATTCTCAGATATCAGATAAGAAAACAGTGGATTTTCAGACATTCCAGTGCTCACATAGTCATGCCCTGTGAGAGACCTAGCCCCTACTTAAAAAGCTTAAAAAGTTTAAAGAAGCAGATAGGCACTAAGCTGGATTTTCAAAATTGTCTGTGGGCCTAATTCACATTCTTATGTGGCACAGCTCCTCCTCTGATAAGCAGAGGATCCAGTTAAACTATCTAGTCAGCTCAACTCTCAGCCCACTATTTTGGAAAACATTTAAATAATAAATTTTTCAATACAAAGATGATAATGATAAAGTAATAAAAATAGTCAATATGAGTTTATAAAAAATATGCCACATATAAAACTATTCCTGTCTCCTGCCAACTTAATAACAGGACAACAGTCATGGATACAAGTCCTATGTGACACTTTCATAGGCAAATAAAGGAGATATATTCTGGCTGGAATCATCACAAAATACTTGAAAAAAGATTCTCAGAGAGCAGTTGCCAGTGGCCCAATGTGAATTCATAAGGGCATCTTTCCGAAGATCCTCCATGGATCTGTGCTATCCACAGTTTTCATAACAAGTTTCATTACCAACTCAAGACATGAAATAATAGAAAAAAACCCATCAAGTATTCTGAAGACATCAAGCTAGGAGAGAAGATGACTGAAATTTAGAATGACCTTTACAAACTGACAAGCTGATCCAAAAGCAATTCGATTTATTTCAACAGAGACAAGTGGAAAATGCTACAGTTGACAAGGCAAAATCAAATACGTAAATGCAAAATAGACAGCATCTGGCCACAGCCACTGCTGTACAGAAAGATGCAGTGACTGTCACGAACCACAAGTTGACTGTGAATCAACAATACAGTGCCGATATAAAAATGATGTAATTTTGAGATGTGTTAATAGGAATGTTCCATGTATGGCACATGAGGTAATTACTTCTAATTTGTACCTTTATTAGACGAGTAAGTACCAGATTTGAGCATCTCATTAAAAAAATCCCCCTAAACAAAAACCAAAACAAAAAACCCAAACAAAAAAGAAAAACCAAAATCCCAGGCTAATTGGAAAGAGTCCAAAAAAGAAAAAAAAAAGTGAAAATAGGTATAGAAAATGCAAAACAGAAAATAGGCTTGCTTAGTTTAGAAAAGATCAGAAATAAAGAAGATAACAGTTTTAAAATATCATAAAGATTAACATAAAGTAGTCTACAATTATCTTATTTCTAAGTCCACAGAAGAAGTAGTAATATATTCAATCTGAAATTAGGAAAATTTAGGACAGATATTTAGAAAAAAAATTCTATTTGTGTGATATAGTACCAGAAGTGGCTAAAGGGGAATGGAATGTAATCTGTTTTTCAGATGTTTTTAAGAATAGGTCATCATCCAAAATCTTCTCCAAGATGACATTTCTATGATACTACAAGCATGCTGAGACGATAAGTATATTAAAAGATTATAAGGAAATGAGACTTGGATCCAAAAGCATTTAGCTGTTAAACTGAGGTTTCCTAACTTTCAGTGATACAGGCATCAGTTACAACATTTATACAGACTTTATAAAAAACTAAGATTATGCCTAACTGCAAAATTAAAACCTTAATTACGCTAAAATAAATAGGAGAGACTGAATAGATAAACAGGCGAGACTGAAGCTACTTACCATTGTGAAAGACAGAATAGCAATATACTATAGATATGTTCAGAGTAGTTCTATCTGAATTTTAAAACAATTTTTAACACAGTAGTGACATTAACTACTTAAAATGGTGCAAATAGTGTATTATGAGGTACAAAGGAGACCAAAATGCTAATTTCTTGATTTTCCACAGATAAGAAACAAATTAAAAGATACATAATATGGAATCTAGTTCTTATTTTGCTAGAATACCAGTACTCTTTTAAAGGCATGTCTGTGCTGTGCAAGGGAGCGTGGTGCAGAGACACTCATCAAGTTCCAGAAGAAACAACGCAGCTACATTTACATGCTATGGCAGGATTCATGAGCTAACGGACATTCAAATATGGATTTATGATATTCAGCATTATCAGGCACTAGTGTAGCTATATGATTTCAGATCCCATATTAGGACTGTCACACAATTTCAGGAGGCTTGAAGATAGCATGGAAATTTCTGCTTTGTGCTGCAACCTGGATTTACTCTAAAAGTCATATTCAGTAAAAGGTAAAAAGGTATTTTGGTACCAAGCACAATATTATGACTTTGTTAAACTACATTATGACTGTTCTTTTATTTACTACACAAAAGAATGCTTTTATGTCTCTTGGCCAGATTACACCATTTTAATTGCAATGGAAAGATACTGATGCTTTTGTATCTGTTTAAAAGAAAAAAATCCAGAAAATCAATACAATAGGTGATATAATTAACTCTTACTTCTGTCTTCGATGTACTCATCCCAGTTAAATGTTGTCATTGTTGTATTAATAAATGTACCATTTTCACCTATAGAGCTGTTAAAGTAGGAAATAACAGTTGTTTCAAAAGTAGAATTGTCTGGAGGCCACTGCAGGCATTTATTCCTCAAGTTGCCCATGAACAGCTGCAGCCCTATTAGTGCAAATACACTCAGACAAAACACAGTCAGGATCATAACATCTGAGAGCTTCTTCACAGACTGAATTAGGGCTCCCACGATAGTCTTCAAGCCTGCAAAGAGAAAAGATTTTTATTATGATGCTAAACAGATACCAAACACACACAAAAAATCATGTGATTTTTTCCTGACAAGATAAAAGATTCATGCAAAATGACAACTAAATGGGTCTAATATTTGTGATACAATAATTTTCATGAAAAGGCTTATTACTTGCGAAGATGAATGAAAAGCTGTAAGTTTATGCTTATTTTATAGTGTACAGAAATAAAAAGTAGATAATACCAAACACATTGTTTATGCCAAAACAAGTGATTTTATTATTCATGCTATATTTCAACCCTACATAGAAACGCATCGTTGCTTTTGCTGATGCTTCTTGCCCAAACCTTTCTTATATAAACCTTTTAAAAAGTATTCTGCATTAGTAAACCCATTATAAAAACATTATAAGTGCATATTTGAATTATATCCTCATAATAATCTTCTTACAATGTAAGAGGGGGGATGGTTTGGAGAAGAAAGTCATCTTTAAAACAATACCCCATGCATGGCCCATGCTATCCTTTAGAGTTTAATTTTTTATACATAAAACTGAATTAAGTTGCTATATCAAGTGCCTGCAATAAATGATAAAATTTGCATCAGTATGAAAGCTTAAAATTAACTTATATTTAAAACATGTAAAGGAAAGCTTGATGTCATAAGATGCAAATCACATAGGCTGTTTACTGCAAATATCTCATGCAAGAATTTGTTAAACTCAAAGGCTGATTTTTTTTGAAAATACAACTTATATAAGAAAAGCAAGAATCAATTTAAATAAAATTACATGTCTTGATTTCTGCTTTTTTATTTTGTTAACAATGTGTACCAAACAAGGCGTATGCTTTAAAAACGTGAGTACAGCCTTTGTGGAACAAAAGTCAGCCTCAGTGTTTAACCTAGCTCTCACCTGGAATGACTGATATTGTTTTCAAAGCTCGGAGAACTCTGAATGTTCTCAACGCTGAGACATTGCCCAGGTCCACAAACTCTGTCACATATCTGTAATAGGGGAGTTCACACACAAACACAATGACAGCACACAAATAACAGTTGGAGATACGAGGGGCCTAACACCTTACACCAACTACTTCTTACCTGGAATTACAGAAATAGTTTTCAAAGCTCTCAATACTCTGAAAGTTCGAAGAGCTGAAACATTGCCTAGGTTTACAAATTCTGTTACATACCTGTAGGATTAAATCACAGTTACTCAGAATTGAGGCAGATTTTATCCTGTTTGCTTGGGTCTTTGATCAAGACCTCTTCACCATTCACTGTATTTTGCCTGTGTTATAAATATGCTTCTGACCATCAAATTAAATTAAGTTTTGTCAAAGTAAAACACACTGACTTGATGTTTGAAACCTAATTTGGTCAGCTTATAGCAGGAAGTCAAAAGGATTCCTCTAATTCTGGTATGCAGAAAGGAGACAGGATATGAACAGTTCAGGCTGATGGCATTCACAATCCTAACGGGCTGGCACACCATGCTGGCCTCTGCAGCATATGCTTAGTTAGAAATACTAAAATGTGTAAAAGAGGTCGAAGAAACATATTGAAACCGCAGGAAGTCCAGGCTCCAAATGTTCTGGCTGACAAACTATGAGGCAATTTTTAGTCACTAATTTCATGCTATCAGAAAGATTAAAAAAAAAAAAAAAAAAAGTAGACTTACGCAAATGTAATGACAGTGAAATCTAGCCAATTCCATGGGTCTCGAAGAAATGTAAAATCTTCTAAACAGAAGCCCCTTGCAAGAATTTTAATAAGTGATTCAAAGGTATAAATTCCAGTGAATGTGTATCTGAGGAAAATACGCAAGACAGTTTATAGAAACACATACATGTTGTTATTGCACATTATGCTCTCTAGTTGCTTTATTCTCATCTTTTTTTCTTTAAGTGGCACAAGAATTTAATGGAAGTTACAACCAACTTTAAACATCTGTAGAATTTATACCATAAGGAAGAAGGAGGAATCAAATTATGATTAAAAGACTAAATGACAACCCATAGCTTAAGTTCAAATTCTATAATCTATACCAACAAGACAGTTGCAAAATTCCTGGTTACTTCATTGGTGCATGTTTATGTCCAGTCTGAATCCATGTTATAACCAAACACACAGATGGATTATGTCAGGATTTCAGAAGTTGCTTCCAGACTAAAAATTTCTTTCTTCGATGTTACTTTTATGCTGAAATGTTGCTTAGTACCATAAGCTGGCAATGTGCCAACCCTCATCAGCCCTCATTGACTTTTTAACAGAGTAGGTGTATCCAGTACTTCACCTTCAGCAAGACAGGCATAGTACTGGAATGAAACGAGTGTTTTCAGATGCAAAATTCTGTGCAAGAACAACCAAAAATACTTACAAATGCCAATAAAATTCAGCTACTCATTTTGACTAAAAAATGTGGTTGAAATGTAAAAAGTAAAAATATTTAATTCTGGCATTCTGAGTCATTCCAGTTTTCTATCTCCAAATCATGTCATCTTGAAATTTAGTTTCATTTATATCTTTAATAGAAAATAATTAAAATTAAACTGCTTAAAAGGCTTGAAAGGTTTTCAGACTTGAGCCAACCTGAAACCAATTTTCCAATGTGAATTTTTAAAGTTCAGTTACTAACCCAAAAATTTCTTTCCTGCACAACTTTGCTTAACAGATGAGAAGGACTTCTGTTGTATATCTAAATGGCACAATATAATGACATGAAGAAATATTCAAGCTAGCTATCTTTATTCATAAATATTTACTATATGCTAGACATCCTGAATACATATATGTTCATATTGAACTCAAAATGAGAATGCCTCCACTGACTTTAATAGCCCTATGATTTCACTTTTGATTACTGAAGATTAAACAGGCACATATCATCCAAAGCAGTTAGGAATGAAGAAGAATCAGAAGCATAAAATGCTATTGCAAAAATGAAGCACCATGAAGAGCAGTGTTTCACAACGTGGTCTACAGCCTTGGAACTATCACAAAATATGCACCAATTATATATCGGCACCAAGTAGCTGACATCATATTGGACCTTCTCTCTTCCTACAGGAAGAACAGCCAACCACTTAAACACTTTTTTTAATAGCTTATTTTTCATACAAGCTTTCCATTGTTAGATTGTCTTTGGTAAAGGAAAGCTGCACTATGGTGAACATAGCCATCCATTAGACGATCCCTTTTTCTGTAACAGTTATTGCAATAGAGATGGAAGAGTGTATTTCCCCAC
The DNA here is from genome assembly GCF_035582795.1 of Mycteria americana. Taxonomy (NCBI): domain Eukaryota; kingdom Metazoa; phylum Chordata; class Aves; order Ciconiiformes; family Ciconiidae; genus Mycteria; species Mycteria americana. The sequence goes on from NC_134373.1 coordinate 23,406,719, forward strand.
GTTCTTGCACAGACGAAACACAGAATGCATAGAAAATATTTATAATCCACTTTTTTGCATGGTGATAAGACTAGCTTCTCTTCTGACATTCCCCATCTAGTACTGCAAACAGAGGATGGACACTGAACAACTTGTAATGAGGGAAGCGTCGTAAAATATATGTATTTAACATTATACAGAAGAAACTAGCATCAGAACAGCTGTTGAAAGGATATGCCAACAAGGTAGCTGCTGCCAGTGGATGCCATCCTAATATAAAATAATTTACAGCAGTTTATTTCAGATTACTGAATATTATTCAAAGAAAATCCATTTAACTTACTCTACATTCTTTGTCCAGTCTGGAGGGTTACTCATGGTCATAAACACACAGTTGGTCAAAATAGTGCACATGATAAGCATGCTGAACAATGTAGGTTAAGAGTTAAGGAATGTAAGCCAGAAAATCTCATAAAGAGAGTATCAAATAACATGCTGCTTTGGCAGATTTCCACTATCAGAAGCTATTTATCCCTCCACTGCTCTGTTACTACTCGGGGAAAAGCCCTGAATATGTTAAAGCTTCCATAGTCACTGCTTTATAGCTAAAAGAGAACAATCACATACTAAAAATCAAAATCTGAAAGATTTTTAAAAAAACCCAACCCTTAATTTTAAGAAGACCTTAGATGATTTTTTCTTTTGAATAAAAATGTGAAAGTTGAAGTAGTAGCTTCTAATTTAATGGAATAACACAGAAAGCATTTGTTTTGGATGATCTAGACAAATCTGATCTACTTCATGCATACAAAACAGTGAAAAATACATTTTCTTCATTTTTCTTCTTTTAAGTTTCACCATAAAATTTGGCATATATCAACATTTTTGCTTATCATTGTAATATATATCTTGAAATCTAGTTATCACATAGTAGGAAAGAGCACAGGGAAATTTTAGGGAGAAAATTATTTTATTACTGTTTGGTTTATACATGGCTTTTGTAATATAAATGTTGGTGGAGGGGAAGGCACATTATATTCTCAAAAAAAGAAATCTAAAAAGGATTCCAGAACAGGTCCAAGTCATAAATAACTTCATTGATTTTAACAGAACTGCTCTGGATCTACAACCTTTCACTCTCAGGACTGACGACATTCTTCTTAGAAATGAAAATACAAAAACCAAAATGAAAACCACACAGATGATGCACAAAATGTCCACATGATGGCACCATCACCTAAAACTAGAAAGAGGACAAAGCTCGCTTTTGAGCAGAGCTTTAGCTTCTGTAACTAAAATGCAGGTTCACGCGGTGCTCCTAAGTAGAAATCCGAGTATAAGGGGGTGGGAAGTACTGCAAGGTTCACCTCACGAAGTTTTCTTTGCATGTCTACATTAATGAAAAAAAACTTCAAGCGATATTAAACACCTCTGCCTTCTGAACTGTCAAACAACTGTGGCACTACACTCAATAATTTTTTGGGTTTTCTGCTCAGTAAATATAATTCAAATCCTTTACTCAGAATCTAGCTTCTCACTATATAATTCATATATGAACAGAGCAGAAGAGAAAGGTATTTTAAAAACCATAAGAAATAATGTGTTACAGAGTGTTTCACAAGCCTGTATTTTACATAGGCTTTCAAAATCTTTTCGATGAAATGTCCTCTCAAAGTTGCAAATCCTCACTATTCTTTCATCAGTGGAGAAATAATTAGAATATACCTTCCCACAATTTTAAACGTTTTTTAACAGTCTGACTTTGGTGACTCTAGGTCTTCACCACCATCTCAGTCCCATGATCTTCCATTATTCCATGTAATTGAATAATGCTCTATAACATGCTAAGGAGTGTCATATAATTGACAAATAATTATTTGAAGTGGCACTTGTAGCAAGCAAATACAAAACAGACTATGTAGTGTCAAGACTGATTCTCAAGTCATTTGTAGGCTAGCCATTGATAACAACATCCAACACACACCAACCATTGACATTATCAGAGTTCCATTATACCAAGATTTTAAAAAATTCTTTCAAGACTTATTCTACATAATCTTAGGATCCCCATACGTAATGCTACACAAAACTGCTTTCAGTGTGCTTATGTTAGACTCTTGCAAAATGTAAGTGTGCAAACATTTGTATTTGTTCCTTAAATAAGCAGACTTGCTGAAGTCAATGCCCTCATTGCTCGTATCAGCATTTGGGATCAGACCAGTGGGATGCCTAGCTAGTCTGGGATGCCTAGCTAGTCAGCTATCAAAACACTGAAAAGGACAAAATAATAGGTAAGTCATTATGATCATTTAGCTTTGCAAATCTCTATCTGCAATGTGGAAATCTCACGACCTACTTGAAGACTGAAATTAAAACATCTACAAGATTATGAATGCATAGTGCAGTAATGATCAAGAAATAAAATAGACACATAAGATACATATAGGACTGAGAATGTATAATAAAACAAGAAACGTAAGCTGTTTTATCAACCTATCCTTGTGCAATTGTGATCTGAATGAGAAAATGAAAAGGAATAATGAAACCATATTTTCACTAAATATTCATGCAAGCACAAACCTGGGATCAAAGTTTTGATTTTTAACACAAAGTGTCAGTGAAGAACTGAAAGTATTTTGAGCAATATATCTGCAGTTTATGAAAAATGTGGAGGAGGGGAAAAGATGAAAAAAGATGTGATGATTATAGGAAAAATAAGAGGGAAGGGAAAAAATAGGTGGGGGAAGAAAAAAGACATAGGAAGAAATTGCAAAGGACAATGACTGGTTGTCTGGCTTCTGATATTACTATATTAAGATCCAGCAATGAACACAAATGTAAAAAGGGAATAAGAAAAAGAACAGAAGACAGGAATAGTAGAGAGAAGAGGGACAAAGCGCGATAGATCATATTGATCCTGGGACGTGTGCCAGAGAATGATTTAAATACTAAGTAACATCTCATTCACTACAGTTTTAGACTAACCACTTGAAAAGGATATGAATGTACCAAAATCTTAATAGCTATTTTTCTAAGAGGATTGAAAGGAGTTAACATGTACAGGGCAGAGGTGGCACTGAATCGGAATATTGCCTTCCCTTTATTCAATACTATAAAGGTCTGGAAAAAAGAAACACAGAATGAAAAATAGCATTTAAAAGATACCAAGTTACAAACAAGTTACAAGTTCAAACCCCGAATCATTTTCATTTCATCATTAATCATATTTGGTCAAACTCTTCTTCCATTTACACCTCCCCCAGAATCACAATCCCCTTGTCTGGTTCACACATAGTAGACTCCAGCCAAATTACCATAAATATAATTGCATAAAAACATTTGAACAAGTTTATTTAGAAATCATAAGTAATCTTGATATTGCTAGCTAGAAAACAAAGACAGGTATATAAGGTACAAATGTACGTAATATTTGAATAATTAGTATACTTTTTTAACCTTATAATATATACACTGAGGTACATAACTTTAAAAAAAATGAGAGCCATTAAAACGTCAACATTCCCTGAATCAAATAACCAGCATTAATTATCACATCAAAGTACTGCGACAATAGTACTACAAAGTGATTTAAATTTCAGGAGTGATCTTCATGAAAATAAGGAAATTGAGAGTGTTCAATAACCAGTTTTTCAACATATCACTAATGTACTGGATCGTTTTTGCTGTACTCGAAGAAAAGAATAGCATATTGCTTCTCTTTTCAAGTATTTCTTGTGAAGTTTCATACCTGCAATTCTGTCTATTTTTCTTATGTCATGCTTTACTTTTACCTAATACAGAATTCAATAATCCATGTATTTTCACTGTCTCTCCACAGTTTCAGCAATAACTCATGCATACTAGCAACATTTAAAAAAGCATTTATAAATGTAATAGTTTTCTTAAAACCTGGGAAATAAAGACGAATAAAGTCTTTATTTAACATGCAGTAAGTTTTAAAATTATTTATATTTCCATGCATTTGGGGAAATTCCTATCTTTTTCCACCATCTCTTCTTTCTACACATGGGTGAAAGGTCATGCTCATTGAAGGTAAATGGATCTAGCTAGCATTGTGGCAGCCCTAAAAAGCCCAAAGGGAACATAAGCCATGCAAACCTGGAGCACTGCCAGTAGCCATGATCTGCCTCAGCTGGAATCAGCGTTTGTAAAGATTATGCTCTACTTTCTGAGCAGGTGTGCCAAATACAGCAGCTGAAATCCTGAAAACACAGTGCCTCCCCCTGCCTGAAATCATAAATTTCAGCTCCTCCAAACTGAACGTATTTGCATTCCCAGATACCCGTTGACTCTCAAGCCATACTTTGGTCCTTTATTGTAGAGGAGAAATGATTGGTCTGTAATATACTATTTTTACTGCCATTGCTTTTCAACTCTATTACTATTCTTCCTGGAGTTCAAGAAAACCTGCCCTCAAATTAAGAGTTTTTCAAATGTTTTCTGTTCACTTTACTCTGACAAAACCTCTGACAAAGCACCATTTGTGTGATGCTGACTCATCAAGATGTATTAAAAAATTAAAATGAAGCCTGACCTGAACAAGGATGTTCAAAGATATGCAAAGAACACCAAGAAAAATAATAAACAATAGGAGAAATTATGATTGCAATGCATGTACAGTATGGAGTCTTACATCTCCCACTAGAAACCACTATGCTTTTGGAAAAGATCAAGACAAATGCTATGCACGTCTCAATCAGGAACAAGCAATTCAGCAGGATTTTACTTCATGTCCACAGTTAATTGCAGAATTACTTTTCTAGTTTCCAAAGCATGGTAATACATGTGCTAACTTTAGGATTTCCAGCACTGAATTTAGATATTTACTACTACAGAACTGGGAAAGAAGGAAGGAAAGGGATCAGCACTTTGACCCAAATTCCATTTGCCTTACTTCCAGACTTCAACAGGGTAAATCACTTGAGTAAAGGGAGGACAACATGATATTTAATTGAAAACCCTGTTTTCAAATTTAACTCACAATTCTCCATAGCATTAATTGAGTTTTAGAAATTCTGCAATGAACATTTAAGGTACAGCTGATTTCTTTAAAGCTGTTCTCTCTGTTTAGTTTATCACAGTATGCCTACATTGTTATTGTTTCAATATATTAGTAATGAGGCATACCCCTAATTCTTGCAGGAAATATCTTCATTTGTATTTTTTTACTTAGTTCAAGATTGACTCCTAACAATTCTTGGGGGTTTTCTTCCTTTTTCTTTGAAGTAGTTTTTTTGCTTTCATGTATTTTTTTCAAATTCACTTGTTTTTATTCACTAGCTAATTTCCACAGGAAAGAAAAGAAGCCATAAGAAAAAAATTATGAAGACACAAAAAAAAAAAAATTGGTAATTTCTTCTTTAATGGTAGAATAATGATGGTGCAATACATATGATACCAAAACCTGAGGGACTGCAATTCTGGAGGAAACCCAAGACCATCTGGTCAAAAGTCTAAAGTTCAGCACTTTTGTGCTTGGCCACAACACTTGTTGTTACTTTAAACAAAAAGAAAATATGTTTACTTTTTCAAAAATGAACACCTCTATAAAATATTTTTAAATTACGTAACATTCTGTCGACACTCCAAGAGGAATTCCTACCTTCTCTGTATTTATTTCCCTCTTCTAAACACCTCCTCTTTGATAACAATCATAGAATAATATAAATCTGGATATGAAAATTTTTTCACCCATACTATCTAAGTCAGATATATGATGCCTCTATAGAGAGTACAAAATGGAAGACAAAGATCTTCGGCATATCCTGAGAAATTGCCTTTACATACTTCCCTATCCTTCCCAGCAACAAGAGAATGCAACCTAGGCTTTCCACATGACAGTGAAGAAAGCTAGTGAGAAGGTGTCTAGCTACCTTTGAGATGGGTTTCATAGTGAAGATCTGCTCCTTTCACATCTATAATACAGCAATTAATAAAATAATAATTCTGAAGATAACCCTGCGCTACTTCTTCAATTCTCCTGTATGTAAAACACTGAAAGTTACAATTTTAGTAAAATACCAGGTATATTAAAACAAACCTAAACTCACCTCTACCTACAGACCAGGTCCCACAAGCTTTCCTTACTAACTTCTGTTCTTACAATTGAGATTTCTGCCAATGAAATCAGCTGCCAGGGGAATATGTTATATGTAAAGCCCAGGTCCAAAATACTGGAAATACGTCTGTGAGAGGGTTCCTTGTATTTTCATCTGCTTAAAGTCTGATAGAAATATACAACACACTCACTTTTTTATTGATATAATATGGGTCCAGGTCTTCCAAGGGCTCGGACACCATTCCTGGAGGTATGTCACCGTAAATAAATGGCAGTGTCTTTCCTGCCTCCAAGTCACTATTTGGCTTTGGGCCATCTTCATCATCATCATCTTTGCGTTCTTGTTTGGATTTTTTAGCTTTTTCTTCATTGACACGCTGTTCAATAGCTGCAAGTGATTCTCTGGTGAAATAGCGGAAGCTGTCAGGTCCTGGTGGTACCAGCACTGATTGTGCCATCTTTTCATCCTGCACCTCTTAATTACTGTTTAGCCTCTCTCATAAAAAAGTGCTAAAAATATAAAAAACACAGAAAAAATTTAGAGCAACACAAATAGCTATAAACAATGTCAAGGAATGTATCTTCATAGAATTATCTGTGGGACATCTTGTTAAATTCAGTAATTATCATCCAAGAGGAGGCTGCTGTGAAATGGATTTTTTAATTTGTTTTTATTTCAGGACAAACCATTTTCCTTTGCAGCTGGCCTCTTAGAGTGGTCTTAAAGGTATCAATTCTTAAAACATTTAGTTTAAAATTCACTTAGTGCTTGTGACAATAGATTGCCAATTTTATAGACTGTATAAAAAAAAGTCACATACAATATAATAACATCTTCTTGCCTTTATCAAGGGTAATGCTATCCATTCCAGTGAATAAAGTAGGAGGTACTTTCCACCACATTCAGTGTGAGGAATCAACAGTTCTGAAGTGTTTCTGGTTTGGTGTTGAGAAGTGAGACTCCAGACAATTCACCTCCTTATTATCTTGAAAGCTGCACCTTGGACCAACCCTCCCTGTAGCTAGAAGGACCAGAAATAACTCCTAGAATCCACTACTGCCATGTAAGGCCAGAGGGATCAGTTGAGAGCACTCTTCAGGTACAAATATGCTGCCTTTGCAGAGCTGCCAGCTCAGGAAACAAGATTCAGGCATAAGCACCTGTATTCAGATCCCCTGCCTGGCAACACACTGTGCACTGAAAGAATTGCTGAATTAAACAAAAATGATCTTTAATCATTACATACTGCACTTAGATCTTTTACGTCTGATACCATATCAACTGTATATATTTTTCACAATTTTCACTAACAAGAGCAGAACCATCCCTTCTTAATGTCTCCAGACAGTTCAGTTAAAAAGAACAAGTGGAAAATATTCCCAATGCAAATACTTTGATCTGAAATCATAAATGGGATCTCTGGCGTAGCCTTCAAGAATTTTTCTCAAGAGTCCTTCTCCTCAGTAAGCACACTAAAAATACAGCAAACGCAATAAAAAGTAACAACTTCTGAGTAAGACAAAATACCCAAGAAACAATTATCAAATTAAAACGATACAATGTTAGAATACAATCAGCATGATCCTATGTTACTGTCTCACTAAATACACCAGCATATACTCTAGCACAACTGCAACAAATTCCTATTTTTGAAGCCTGCTAAATAAACTGCAACACGATGCTTTCTCCTCCTTTTCAACCATATGCACATAGCCATTTACACCTACACAGACATCCACACACATCCCAACTCCTGCAGGTCTCCCTGTGAGCATGCTCTTCCATTGCGGGCAAATGCACCTGGTGCATTCTGTCATGGACGGTCTGTAGCAAACTGCTGCTGGAAGCTGCACTGACTAGTAGAAGCAGAAGGGTTAATTAGGAAAATGAAAGTGGTCCTGCTGCAGAATCCTGTTAGATTTTATTGTTAATTACCGGGGAAAAAAAAAAAAAAGGCATAATCCTGTTTTAATACTGCAGGAAAGAATTAAAAATTCATTACCAGTGAAGAATCTTGCACTTATGTGGGTTTGGAATGGCACCAAGGAAGACTGCAGCTAAAATTCCATCATGTCTTTTCCTTTTCTTTTTTTTTCCTTTTTCTTCTTTTTTTTTTTTTTTAAATTCTCCTTCTACAGACCACACCTAACTTCCTGCTGAAGGATCCTGGTTATTGAAGTCAAATCTGCCATTTCCTGTGGCAGCCTACTAAGTGCTATAACTCTTATTGCCACTAGATGGTACTGACATACATCCATAAATTCTTGTCAGAAATGGTAAAGAATTTTTGCATGCTCGAACACTTGCTTAAACTGAGACTCTGGGACTAAAATACACGATTTTATATAACCAGCCAGGTCTCAGGATTCTCAAAAATTCTTTTGAATATATAGCAGCTACTGCTGATGAGACCATAGCTGTTAAAACTGTGAAGGTGACACAGAAAGAAAGTAGGAGGGATAGCAAAGTAAGAGAAATAGAAAAATGGAGGCTGCACAGACAGCGTGCAACCAAAGCAGTTGCTGAGACTGGATTATCGGCAGTCTGGATTATTTTAAACTATAGCTTGTATCAGTTTTCTAAAATAAATGTATACAATATATTTGATGTGTATTCTTTCTAAATCCAGGAAAGCCAGCAATGAGAGGGAAGGATGCCAGTTTCGAGTGTTCACTGCAGTGGTGAATTCCTGTACACCGTAGCAGGGAGAAAGACTAGATGATCAGGAGCACTGTAAGCCCCTCCCATGTGGCAAATCGATAAGACATCATCTTTGGGCACCACTCCACCTAAACGCCATCCTACTTCTTTTCACTCTCCTGCTTTCTCTGTATTTTCTGTGCTTACTGGTTTTCATACGTTCTCTCCAGCTGCACTAATATCACTTTTTTAGACACTCTTTCCCCACCATCGACCTTCTGCCCTTCCCTCCTACGTACCCTCCCTCTCACACCTACCCAAATCTCTTTCAGACTTTTCAAGCAACACATTCCGGTATCTATAGATTCAGACCCTCAGGCAGTCATTTACATCTGTCCCTCTGCCATCTCCTTTCCTTTAGCTGCGGAGAAGACTAAAGCAGCTGTGGAAAGTAACAAAAAGCAAAGGGGCACTCTAAAGTGAGAAAGGTTGGAGAAGGAAAGAATACAGTAGCTGAAGAAATGCCACTGTGGCTTTGAAAACAGGACAATGAAGAGAGGGACAAATATTGATAATTTGGTTCTTTGGTAATTGTGGTGAGAGAATGAACAGTTTGCCTGGATCAAAATAGGTTTTTTGAAATTGTCAGCAACTAAGAAAAAATGTGTTGAACGAGAAATATAATTTAACCACATCAGAAGTATTGATTTGGTTTTGAATCATTTAAACATTACACAATATTTAAAAATAATGTTAAAAGCCTTTTTAGAAAAGTCTTTTATTTGATAGGGTTTTCTAATTTCACAAATGATTCAATGAAATTGATAGAAATTTTGCAAACAATTCCATGTAACCAAATTTTTTTTGTTAAAAAGCTTTGGATGAAAACTTCTGGCTGGCTCTAATTAGGGCTGTGGTTTACTTGGAGCTGCTCCGCAGTCTCAAAATAAGAGGATTATGAGACAGCACAGATTCACAGAAGGGGTAAAGGAGCTTCTAACTACAAAAGTATTTTCATTATTTATATGTGTGGATATGTATATATGTGTTTATGCAGCTGCTTATGAAAGTTACAATAAACCAAGTACCTGAAAAGCTGAGCTAGTTCACACAATATGGAAAAGGAGCTTCATTCTGCCATTAATGGTATATTAAGTTAAAGTGTCTGATTATTTGTTTCTTGTTGTATGGGTCTGAAACTACCTAAGATCTCAACTTGATTTCCACCAGTGCTATACAGTCTACATGCACAGTGTTAGGAAGGACAGTGAAAAGTAAAGACAAAAAGGAAATAGCCAGTGGGACATTCCCATTGCCTTAGATGCTTGGGTCTCCAGTCTTAGTAGGCTGTAAGGTGAAAAGAACAAGTATTTTAGGGAGACAGAATAGGCAGGAAATGCAATCATCTTTGCAGTCTAAAAGAGAAATATACATACTTCTAGAGAGGACACCACAGTAGTACATCTAGAGAAGCTAGTAACAATCCTTAAAATATATTAAAATAATTAGATACTACATAGCTATAGTAAATGTAACAGATAAAATTAGTAGAGATAGGAAGGGAAGATGATCAAATCAAATAGTAAATATCAATCAAAAACCAATCCAACATAACCTACATTCAAAAACTATTGTTCAAACATGTTCAAAGTTTACCTAAAATATAAACAAGAATAATTTTGGTAATAGGTAACTTCCAACTGCTGTCTAGCTTCCTACCTACAGCCATGGGTACATTTTATGAATAATTTTATCACCAATGGTATCCACCTTCCCACTACTATGGCACATCTGAAAGCTTGAAGTGGACTTTATCTTTTAATCATTTGGACTTTATCTTTTAATCATTTGGCGAAACACTCACAGCCCATACAAAGGGTAGAGTTGAAGAACTGTTCAGTGTCATATGTAAAGAAACCTTACATGAGGGCGAATTATGTTTGACAGGACAGAGCTGACAGAAACTTCTGAGTCTTTTCCTGGCTGTTTAGGAGCCCTTCATCTACAGACAATCCTGATTATTAAAATCAGAAGGAAAACAGATTACCAGCTTCTCCTCAGAAATCTGTACAAATTAACTGTCTTTGTTCAATGTTAAAGCAGAGCATTAAAATGCACAAGTGGCGACTTGCCGTCGTTCTGTGATCCTTTTACTCTCCAGCTGTGTTCCTGTACTGTATTAGAATTGTCCCTAAGTGCATGACTTTTCATTTATAGTTCTGAATTTAATCTCATTCCAGTAACACCAGTCATCAAGCTCATCTAGTCCTTTCTGTATAATAGCTTGCTCCTTCTTTGACAATGCCTCCCAACTTTGTGATAGAAGCAAATTACATTGGCATATTTCCACTTCCTTTGCTGAAACAATTAATTAAATTTTAAATAAAATCTGTCCCAAATTATAATGGTGACTAGCAACTTTAACCAAAGTGTAGGTTACTGATGTATTTCCTGTTGTTTGCAAAATATGTTAATACTACTCTAAGAACTTTAATCTTAAAAAAAATCAGAAGTTTATGCTCTAAAATTAAATAGTATTTTTTGCATTTAAAGAGTAAAGGGGGTAGAAGAGGAAAAGGGAGCTTTTTCTTCTTGTAAATAGTATACATTTAATCAAATACACTGAATCTAAAGAAATTCCTGTCACCTCTTCCCCCCCCCCCCATGTTATTTACAACATTTAATTATACTACTCAATTATTCATGGTGATCTAGATGACTGAAAAACATGTTTGCTAGTGTTGCAGATGACATGAAACTGGAAGGGCTACAGGTAAACAGGGGACAGTATTAGAATTTAAAATGTCCTGACAAATAACAAAATGGTCTCAAAAAATGATGCAATTCATGAGATACAAGTCCTAAGTTTTATATTTAGGCAAGAATAAATAACTGAAAAATTACAGGATGAGGAACAAAACCCCATCAATAGCTCTGCAGGAAAGGATGTAGAGTACTTACTGCATCACAAACCAAGCATGAGTGAAAACTGTCAGTCTTACAAAAAAAAAAAAAGGCAAGTACTTGGGATTTATAAACTTGTGAAATGATCTTCTACTCTTCTATTTGGAGCAGTATGTCCAACTTGGGTACTACATTTCAAAAAATATGGGGGCGACCTGGAAAGAATTCAGACCGCAGCAATAAAAACATAACTTATAAGAAAACATCCAAGGAATTGCGGGATTTGAATTCTTTCTGTCTTAATTTTAAGTTGAAAAGATTGATGGAAGACATGATGACAGTCTTTACATGTCTAGAAAGCTCCTCCAAGGAAGAGGAGGAATTTGTTTTCTTTTTATCTGGCATATAGGCAAACAGGTTGTGGGGTCAAACTGCAGTAAGAGGGATTTGTTAGGAAAACTTTTTACCAGTGAAAATAGAGAATGAACAGAGTAGACACACCACAATCATTCAAGGGCTTTAAGAAAGGCTAGGCCTTGTAAAAAGATCAGTGATGAGTGTGAAACTTGTAGCAAAACTGATCAGGATGAGAATCAACAAACTTGTAACAGGTCCTCACTATTTTAGGGTCTTAATAAGCGTAGGTTTCTCATTGTTTTGTGCTGCTCCATCTGTTGTGCTTCTCCCCAGGCCTCAAGGGAGCAAAAGCTTATTGTTTATATACAGAGAAGCAGAAACGAAAGGGGTTTCGATTTCAGTCACTGTTGGCTGAGAAAGTTCTTGAAGAGTCAGTGCAGGACAGAAAAAAGTAACATCACATGCAGGAAAGTCCCAAGGACTTCTTTACAGAGAAGGAGACAAGAGTGCCTAAGGAAGAATTGGTGTGGAATAGGAGAGATCTGCCCCCAGTTTCTCTTTACTCACCTTTCTCTCCTTCCAGTATTTTTCTTTTCCCCCAGCTTGACAAAAAGAACTTAAAACAATGAAGTTTAGAAGAGCCATATCATAGTCCATTCTCTTACTCGCACCTCACATCGCTGCTATTCCTACACATGGGTAAAATAAATGCTGGAAAAAACCCTGTTCTGTCTCAAAGGGCATCCCTTCTGGATGTGGCAGCACCCCATGGCACTGCATGAAATATTGTATAACATGTGAGTGCCTGTCTGAAGGTAGAAGGTTTACAGCTGGTGCAGTATCTCTGCTAAGTTTTATGGTCTCACCACTCCACTGCTGAAATTAGCAGACAGCAAATAAAAATCAATTTTCCTGTGCTTGAGGTTTGTGTGTTTCATACTATGCTGCATTGTATGTTCAGTAGTCAGAGCTCTTGACAGAGGTCTCTTCATACAGTATCTATGTGCTGAATTCTGAGATTTGAACAGTAGGTGTTTCTATACAACAGATTTTTCCAAATGGCTCTTAGAAGAGCTATATAAAAATACAGCTTCCTACACATTGTCCAACATTTTAAATGGGTCTATACCTAGCAAGTCACCTTGAAAATGCAGTTTCTGAAAATCTTAAGCCAATGAGATGGTGCTGTCAGAAGGGACAGCTCTATTCTCCATCCACTCTTACCCTGGTCATTTCCCACTGTGCTGGATTGAGCACTTCTGCACCTGTGCATTTTAGCCAGATCAGCTCACTGGTCTGGCTGAAAACTACAAATAAGTGGCTGGATTTCAGCCAGATCAAAGAGCTGATCCATCACACTACAGAAAAGAAGTTAAGAGGCTTAATATGTCCCCTCACTTTTAGAGTGCAAAGGACTAGCTGATTATCTACAGTGACTTCCAAATTTTAGTGCTTCTCCTAACTGCAAAGCTCAATAGGGCTTAAGATGCCAGAGTATGAATAAATGGATCTTCCATGCTTGAATGCTGGAGCTGGACAGAGCTCTAACAATTGTACAGCCAACAAATATTAGCATAGATCCTGTACGTGGTGTAGAACCCAGTATAGGTAGGATAAAAAAGCAAAAAGCTTTATTAAAATGCCCAAACACTAGCAAATCTAGGGATCAAATTGAGCTAGCATTCCATTACAGGACTGCTCTTCCAAGATCAGGAGGTGATCAGGATCACCCTCTTGCCTTTCAACATGGACATCATGACATCAGGACAGCATTTTATCCAAAATGTGTGGCAAGGATCATCTAATGTGAAGATAGGTATACAAAGACCTCTACTGGGAAAATTTGGCAGTTCCTTCAAATCAATTTTCTCATCCTCTTTAAAACTTATTTCAGGGTACTGCCCATAGGGCTATGGCAAGATGTACTCCAAGGAATTATGAAAAATACATTGGCAAAAATCAGTTGATCATTATCTTTTACTTACTGTTAGCCAATGACTGGCAATGACTTGCATTTGGTTATAGTTACATATTCCATTTTCCTCTTTTATCAGAAATGGTCTCTGAACAATTGCTGATTTTCAATCAAATGTCAGTGAATGAACAAAAAAAGCTATTTGTTTTTCCAGATAAGAGGTCCTTAAGTCCTTCTTTCTAGCATTAGACAATTTGGTTTTTTTCACTTGATGAAAATACTATTCTTAACTTTTTTTGTAAGCAGTGAAATAAGCTTTCTGCCAGACTCAGATGGGCTCCTCCGGTGCTCCATGACCAGAGGAACAAACAAAGGGCAATTCACACCTCAGAAAGATTCAAAACAACAGTTCAACTTTCCCTTTACAAAAAGAGAAATATACTGTCTCCACAGCAAACAGCAATGTGGGAGACAAAGTAATGCGAGAAGAGCATTCACCAAATCCCTAATGAAGCTGGTTAAGTGATTAAGGCCTTTCAGCCATCTAGCTGAGGTGGGCTTTTAATCAAATCACTCTTTGCCCTGATACCCATTGTGAGAAATGTATCCCCACAAGTACATTCTTGTATAAGTAAGTGTCAGGCTAGAGATACATCCATTTTTAGTGTGTTTGTGTGGGGAAAGTGACTATACAATTCAAAGATGTAACGATAACAGAAGTGCCATATGTATGGGATGAGCTAGATATTTCCAGATGCCTGAATAGGAGAATGTGCTGACTACTTATGCTGTTAATAAAACATGCTGTGATTTCTTTCCTGACAAACCAGAACCCTGAGTTTAACATTCCCAGTATGGGTGTTACGTAAAGATGTTTAGAATGAAATCTCCTTTAATCTTAACTACAGCATGGCTACAGAAAATTCTATCATATGTAATTTATATCCTTTTGGATAAAAGACACCAGGTAGATAGGAGATTTTAGTATCCCCCTAACAACTACCTAGCAATTTTGGATGAGCACCATAAATCATGATTCAGGACCTACTGGCAAGTGATCATGGAAAATACTGTGCGTTTCCACTTTTATAGCCTCTTACTGACTTCTATTGCAAACAAACCTGTGCTTTTTCAGTTACCGCTTACATAAGCCCAGGTCAGGCTCTAACAGCAAAGCCGGGCCAAACTCCCCTCAAGTCAAGGACAAAGGGCCGAAGACCCCTCCACCTCAGTAAACTGCTGCAACCAGCTTCCACTTCAACCCCAAACCACTTCCACCGGCTCCTTTTAACCTCGCAGAGCCAACAAGCAGGTAACACGGGCGTTGCGGAAAGACGACGGGGAAGGCAGGGCGGAGCGCAGGCCGCAGTGCCGAGCCCACCGGGGTGCCACCTCCCCCGCCCGCCCCCGCCGCCGGACGCCTCAGGGGCGGCAGCCGAACCTCCGCCCTGAGCCTCGTCACCTCCCGTTGCCACACCGGACTACAACAAGGGAAGACGGGCAGCCCGATGTCGCTCGAAACGACAACACCGAGTGAAAAGCCGGCTGCGGAGACGGCCGGGGAGCTGTTGGCTTGTGAAGGGACGCGGCTCTGCAATGGCGGCGGGGCCCGCCGGCACGGAGCGGCGCCGAGGGGAGGTTGCCTAGCAACCGGCCCGGCGGCTGCGGCACCCGCGCTGCGGCCTGGCAGACAGCGCAGCGCAGGGGTAGAGCCGCCGCCGCCGCCCGCGGGCTGCGGAGGCTCCCGTGAAATCCTGCTCCAGGCAGATTATTTTGTTCAGAAGGAAAGCTTCCCCTGCCTGCTTCAGCGAGACCTAATCAAACGGGAGAAGCAGGGGGGGCGGAACAGAGCAGGCGTTTAGCGTAGGGTAGATAACGTCAGGGTTACAGAGAGGCAGAAGTGGCGAGGAGTGCTGTGGAGAAGGGGGCCTCCCTCCGCGGGAACGAGGTGAATCCGCCTTCCAGAGTCAACAGCGAGGAACAGCGGAGGCCCTGGGTCAGCCCCAGGCCGGGCAGAATCTGGAGCCCCGGCGAGCCAGGTCCCCTCTGCCCCAGGAGCTGAGCAGGGATGGTGCCAAATCCAGGCGTTACCACCACGGCGGGAAGGAACCAGGGGATCCTCATCCCACCTTCTGTTAAGTTTGTTTACCGTCTGTATTGGATACAGATAGCCATGCTGCTCACTGTCTGCACTCGGCTATTTCCCCTTCTTCACGTGGGGGTGTTTGTTTTTCGGGGTTTTTGTTTGTTTGGTTTTTTTTGTTTTAAATAGAAAATGGTGACTGTAAAACCATAGAAATGGACATTGGGAATGGTATGCTGGGACAGTTTTTATATCATCTCCGCTTTTAAAGATGTTGCCTTTATTTCAAGTTGTTGGTATGTTTTTAAGGAAAAATAACCTCCTCCACCACATGCCAAATAACCCTGAATTTAGGTTTGGTATATGTGAGAGAGCATCAGGAGGTACGTATCCAATTGGTAACTATGCAAATTAAACAAAGATAATCTGAATCTAAATGGAGTACTCTCTAAATAGGCCTGCAATTCAAAGATAGTTCATTAGTAACAAACACAACTGCCTCTTGAGGAACTTATTTCTAAACCCAAAACACAATAGACACAGAAAGCGTGAGGACCATCCCACATGGGGGAAACAAACATCTCCATGGATAACATATGAGAATTTTCCCCAGGGAACTGCACTGCCACCGACAGGCTCCCTGCAGCTGCACAGCACCAGCTGCCGAGGGATCCTGCAGGAGTTAATGCAGCTTGAAAGAAGTATTAACTCCCTGGATATCCATCAGCCTCCAAGGGCAGGATGCCACAGACTGCGTTTCCTCATCAGCACTACTCATGCCCCTACCTGCATGTCCTACTATGTAGCTGCGCCTGGAAACATACCAAGGTCTCCAAAGCAGATAGAAACAGCAAAAAGCACAACTAAAAAGCACAACTCCCTTCCCCATGCGTTGTCTCCACCAGATTCCCTTTGCCACTGGAATGGAAGAGCTGGCTTTGTTTCAGGGTAGTGCCACTTCAAATAAGCCAGAAGCAAAGTGGTTTCAGTGATTCTGGAAATTAAGTTATAGATGACATCCCATATTTACTTTTAAATATTCTTTTAGTCTTACGATGGTTTATGGGTTAGCAGTTGTTACTATATCCTTAGGGATAGAGTACAGATGGGTCCAAGCCAGCTACTAGTTACGGGTTGCCATGTTTCCTGATAATTACAGATGGGGCTGGCGGTACTATTTATTACTGAGATGCCTGACCTGTGTCGTGTGTTCCCCCCCTGCACCCCCCTTCCCCTTGCTTGATTATGCCAAACTTCAAGCACTGGGGCTAAAATTTTCCATTTTTGCCTCAGGCTGATATTTGGAGGGAAGCTTCAACTGAAATGATGCAACTATTTCCAAGAAAAAGCTACAGATATATATTGCTCTTCAAAATTTTGTAGCTGCCAATTTTCAAAGCATAAATATGAAGTCTTGCAGAACTTTTTGCAGAACAGCATTCTGAATTTTGGACTTTTCTGTTGGAGTGATATCTGTAACACTTGCCCAGACTTGAAAAATTTTGAAAAGTTAGTTTGCATATATTTGGAAGAACACCCCAGAGGTTTAAAGGTGTGAATTCCAGAGATAATGCCTGTTCTGTTAATGTTTCAGTGTCCAGCTGAGGGGATTTTCCTGCAGCTGAAGTCTGTGTCTCTGTGGACTGTACTGACCTAAGAGTGGGAATGCTTTCATCTTTGTGTTCTTAATGATCCTATACGTTGGTTATTAAAAAAAATGCAGAAAGAAATACAGAAGGAAAAGGGGGAGGTAGGAAGAAAGGGAGACATATCTGGGATTGAAGATAAGCAGCAGAAAAAGCCTCCAGGAAAGTGATATGTGGAAGAACTGTCTGCTGGGATAAAGAGATTGTCTCAAAATTAGTTGTAGTAGTCCTGGAGGCTGGTGGGAGAGACAAGAAAAGCGCAAACTCTTGTAGATTATTATGACCAAGAAAATCGTGTAGGTTGATCAGTTTGACCTCACAGGAGACCAGGCTGGGAAAAAGTGAAGGAAAGGGGAAGGGGGTAAGGGGGAGCCATTATAATGGGGCAAGCCAAGGTAGGACAAAGCAAAAAGCTGGGACTGAATGGACAAGAGAAGGAATAGAAAGCTGAGATAACTGAACTGGAATTATTTGGAAGGATGGACAATAATATCTGAAAATGAGTTTATAGAGAACTATAAAAATGCCACATTCAGATGTCTGTGAAGTATGTGTAAACATGCATTCAGTACCTCCTGATTGTTCATAGGGGTATCTATATGGTCTCCCTAAAATTGTGTACAAACACTCCAATAAAAAACACCTTACTGCAGGGAGAAGGACTCAAATGACAGCATATGCTAGAACTGAGATCTGCCTTACTTCTGATCCATTTGTCAGTAGATACTATAATGCAACATTCACCATCTTCTGTAGTACACAATATGGACAAGCTCTCAAAAGCAGCGAGATTTGTTTTGGAGGAGACTTCCTTGATTCATTGGTGCTGCACATGGATTGGGAGAAGTGACTAGTGGGAAGGGGAAGAAGGATGATAACTATGTAGGCAAAAAGTACTGTCCTTTGTGTAAGGTCTGTACGCTCTCTTGGAGAACTGGATGTTACCTCTGCCTGTGTCACAAATAGGATTCACTTTCCCTGGTGTCAGATGTCTGTGTCTGTAGGCATCTGCATTTAAACCAATCTGAACTCCTTGCATATTCACTGGAGAAAAATGGTTCCTTTAAAAGGCAATTCTTCTGGCCTATTTTAGGTATCTACCTTAAGGTGAGGCAAGCTGTGCCCTAGAAGTGGCTGTTTCTCTCCACTGACTATAAAGGGAGGGAGATGAGATGAATCCTACTCAGTACTCCAATATGATGGCAGGCAATTCACTCTAATCACTGTTTTCACAGGTGGCTACAAATCGTATGTCTGATTTCCAGAGCGTAAAGACAGCCTTAATTCAGTGTCCCATAACTGCCTGCTCAACTCTGCCACTTACAAACATACTTTTAATGTGATTTTTAAATGTGAAATATTTAGTGGAACCTTGTACTTCCACATGTCTTTATTAAGTACCAGCCACGTATTTTGCACCTATTAACATTATTCCCCCTTTACATTTTAAGAAACAGAACCACATGTGGTTTTGGAAACAGAATGACGTATGAAAATATAAGTGGTTTGCATACTGATACACATTAACAGAGGCAGGGTGAGAACTGAATATTCCTGCCGTAGTACTTAGCATATATATTAAATTACTGTAATTTTAATAGTTATGATTTATTACAGTTCTGCCAACTGTCCAAAACTTCACACTACAGGCATCTCTACAGTTGAGTAAGTATGTCTTTTAAATGAAGATGTCACCAGTGTGAGGCACATAAGGCTGGATGTATATTCAAAATTTGGCAACCAAAAAGGAAAAATTAAACCAAACAGCATGAAATTAGATCCCATGATGAATAATACGGTTGTTGACTTGTGCAGAACACAGCCGAGTGGTTACATAGCATTTCCCAGACCATCATACAGGAATCATTAGAAAACTTCAGAGCTACAGCTTCATCCCCGCCACCTCCCATGCAAAAGAAAACAGCAAACATCACCACTACTCCCTGGTGACCTGGCCAGCATGTTTGTTTCTCTGGGTAATGAAAAGCTCAGTCAGATATACAACATTAGGAAGCATTAAACAACTCTCTATTAAATTTAAAAGATTTTTTTTATCTGAAAGGAAACTGAGTAGTTAATTGGCCCACAATTAAATAGAAATGCCATTTAAAAAAAACCCCTGAAACAGCTTGCCAGGCCCAGTTTCTGCTTGCCTTTTATAGTGTCCTGATAACCTAACCGTCATCTCAAGACATTAATTGAGAATATTCTGAACACTATAAAAACATCTTTATGGATCAAGTTATCCTGAGGGACAAAGTGCATATGGCAGACATAGGCAGTCAAGTAAGAGCAGAAAGGTAATATCACTATTCCATCAAGGAACTTGAAAGGCCTGAGGGAGCAACACATTCATAAATGTCGGATCAGAGAAGATCATTATGAGTGTTTATTCTGACATTCTGCACAGTAGGGCTTAAACAGTCCCCTGATTTAACATGAGCCTCACTGGAACATACCTTTTTAGAATGCCAAATTCATGAGAAACCCTTAGTATGTTACCTGATGGCAAAATATTACTGCAGTAGAATGGGTGCCTTATTTTATACTTAGACATCACTTTCCTGGGTAGTGAAGTTAAGAAGACTTCTGTGCCACTTCTTTTAAGTATGGGAATGTGCCAGAAATGGAAAGCTGAACAGTTACACCATGTATCTGCCCAAAACTAATCTATTTTAGCTCCTGAATTTTTTGTAAGAATCATGAAACAAACCACAGAGAACCAACAGCTGTAAATTTCAGTCACTATCTTTGAAAAAGCAGATTCAGTTTCAAAGTAACTTTAAAAAAAAAAAAAAAAGGGGAGGGAAGGCTTGTTCATTATAGTATCATTTTATAACTACGAGGAAAAGAAGGATTGCTCAGGATAATGTACAAAAAGTCTAGGCTAAAATACAACTGCAGCCCATTATAGCGGGGTGATTTGGAACCAAGATTTTTTCAGTGGAGTTTGACACTTTACTCCAGTTCAGAATCATTTCCTTACTGTAAATTGTCTTTGAGTGTATTCCATTTGCATTTGTTGGTACATGTGAATAAAGCAAGGGAGCAGATGTTGAAAACCTCCTCAGCTGAGTTTTTCCTTTCCCACTATGTTTGAGCCAGCAAAACGGGTTCTGATTAGAGGGAATACAAGAGCTCCCCAAAGAGTTCTCGCAAGCGTTCCTCGCTCACAGTATCACCTGCGACCTGGAGCTGTACCACTGGGAGGATCTTCCCACTGGAGCCATGGACGCCACACTGCTCACCTCTGTACAGGAACACGGATTACATTTCAATATTTGCTTTACAATAAATTCTGCTTTTTTCTCATAGGATCTGAATTTGTGTACCCTCCTAAATTTTCTCTTTTTCCCCCTACATTTGATTGCTTCCCCCTGCCAATCAGTCTCTCTTCCCTAGATTCCCAGGGGATATTTCCTTTCATTATCACAGTTTCAGAGCTGTTTGCCCATCTTCACAATATTTATACCAGCTCACTCAATTTCTGCATCATATCCATCATCTTTCTCACTAAGGACAGCTTATTTTGAGAATGTGTGAATCCTTAAACTAATTTGGAAGTGAGGTCAATACTGAGAAAAGCAATATAATCACTTTCCCAGCAATGGAGAATGCTTCTGGGTTCCCAGCTTCTGCCGCTCCACAGAGCAAGATATCAGCATGAGTAATAGCACCCAAGTGTCCTATATAATATTAAAGGTCATCATCTTCATACCCTGAGGCTTACATACAAATGTAGTAATTTTTTTTTCCTGAAGGGTACTGGTGGACTAGAGTAACAGATTTCTCTCTGTGTGAAGGCTAACCTGCCTTCGGCTTGGCTTAGAGGGCCGAAGCTTTGCTTCAGATCAAAGATCATGCAATTCATAAAAACTACAGCTGGCAAAAGCACAAATATCTTTTTACAGTCACAAATGTTGTAAAGGCTGTGGAGTGCTTTAAATGTTAACTCTAACTGAAAAGATTGTAAAAAAAAAAATCATTTGAAACGAACTCTTGAAAATGTTCTGACTGTTGCATATGTTTAGCCAACAAAACTACAAAAGCAAACTGTTTGCAAGATGCAAAATGTTATTCTATTGAAAAGTGACTCTCACAAATGTGGCCCAGTAACATTTACAGTCTATTGCTTCCTAATCAAATTGATTTCCTTAATAACTTTAAGATTTGCATCTTACCATTGCTACTGACAGTAAAATTGGGCGCTTTCCGTTTTGTCTATTAGTATTTTCCAGAAGCCAAATGAAAATAAAACGTTAGCTCATCCTGCACCCCACTATTTTCAAAGCATATTCTCATTGCTTCGCTAGGAGAATTTTTCAGTAGTATTATCTTAGTACCTAGAAGGCTGTCTACCATCAGCACTTTTGTGGTACTACCCGTTCTACAAAATGGAAACCTGCCCCTGCACTGCCAAATCTAACCTCTGCGAATGCATTTGCCATCAGGATGTTTGTGCAGCCATCACTGAAGTCTCAATCTGGAAGCAGTTGTGCAGTGTTTGCCCCATGTCTGCTTTCAGGTTAACGCAACTACAGATGGAGGATTTTTTCATTCTGCCGGGTATCAGCACTTACCATTTAGTTTCTATGGTTTCATTATTGACTCTCAGTAAAGAGAAAACATATGGAGCTCACACACTCTACAAATATACCTGTTATACTCTTGTGATATGACCTTGCATGCCACAGTCCCAGTTAGAATAACCTCTCCAGAGACTTCCAGTGGGGAAAACTGATCTAACAAAGCTTGCCTTGTGGCCCAAGAGGTAGGATTTTCCACTGGTTTGCATTTGGCACAAATATTTACTAATAAACAAAACACAATGAGTATACTTAGAGACAGGCCGTCAAATTTCAAATATCCTGGGCAGAGTTCTCATTTCATAATAGTTGTGGTTGTATAGAAATTTGCCATACACTTCCTCATAAGCATGCGGTCTGTTTAGATACTCGGGTGCTACTTCAACCTTTGTTTTGTTGGCGCCTGTATATGGAGCTCATTTTTAAAGAGCAAATTCAGACCGCGGTGTCTAGGGAAAGGACACTTCTTTCTGACCTTGCTCTATCTGTATGCAGTTTACAATGCATTAAACTCTGGCCACTATTCTCGAGATCACAGACTGTAACATTTTTCTGCATGCATGTGACTCCATTTTGTACACATATGTGGAATCTGGCTCCTACTATATCTGTGATCCTACTGAGACAAATGGGTGAGTCTAGAACACGGTGTATTGCTTTAGAGAACTTGAGTCAGACTCCTAATTTCAGAGTGAGTCATTTACATTTATCATCAAACAAAATATATTGGGGTCAAATTTTGCTGAGGATTTTGCAGTTACACTGAGGAGGGTGAGACATGGTGAGGATGGTATAGAAAAAAAAAGTATAACTAACACCCATTCAAACAGGAAGACTGTTTCTGTCCCACTCTGAAAGCCTGCTGGTAATAATTTAACTAAAGCAAAATTCGCACTGCTGTCAGGAATGACAGCAGTAGATGTGGAAATATTGTAGTGTCGTGGTTTAGCTTCAGTCGGCAACTAAGCACCACGCAGCTGCTCGCTCACCCTCCCCTCTCCCAGGGAGGTGGGGGAGAGAATCTGAAGAGCACAAGTAAGAAAACTCGTGGGCTGAGATAAGAACAGTTTAATAATTGAAATAAAATAATAATAAATTGTAATGAAAAGGAAAATAACAAGAGAGGGAGAGGAACAAAACCCAGGGAAAAACAAAAAAAACCCCCAAGTGATGCAACCACTCACCACCTACCGACTGATGTCCAGCCAGTCCCCAAGCAGCGATCGCTGCCCCCCGGCCAACTCCCCCCAGCTTATATACTGAGCATGAGGCCATATGGTATGGAATAGCCCTTTGGGCAGTTGGGTCAGCTGTCCTGGCTGTGCCCCCTCCCAGCTTCGTGTGCGCCTGGCAGAGCATGGGAAGCTGAAAAGTCCTTGACCAGTGTAAGCACTGCTCAGCAACAACTGAAAAATCAGTGTGTTATCAACTTTATTCTCATCCTAAATCCAAAACACAGCACTATATCAGTTACTGGGAAGAAAATTAACTCTACCCCAGCCAAAACCAGGACGTGTAGCTTTAATTTAGTTAGCTCAGTACCAGTAACTGGAAAGCTATGGAGCGATAGGCTAGCAGGCCAAGTAAGTAGCCAAAATAATCAGGTGGCTTTGTGTGGTTCCATAAAGCACATACACTGCCTTTGAAACCAAAGGACTAAGCTGAGAGCTGGCTAAGCCTACTGCAGTCATGCTTTTTACTGCAGGGTTGAATGGTACCCATTTTTTTTGGCTGGAGTGGGTCATTTGACATCTTCTAAGCACTCAAAAGCTGTACATTACAACTCCATTTAAGACCAGACAAGCAGCACCATATGGCATAAAAATCAGGCATCTCCTGTCGTATGACTGGTCTGTGTTAGACCACAAGACCACCACTTGCTCTATGTTCAAAACCAGGACATCCATCATCCTAAAATGCATGTCTGCTAATGTTGTATGTTACCAGTTTGTCCAAGTAAGGTAACCATACACTGCACGGAGCAATCATGAGCTTATTGAACATGATCCTCTTTCTTGATGGGGGAAGTCTGCATTTTCACCACATAATGAAAGGTACCTGTGAGGATCTCTGAAAAGAAGATGAGCGAGAACTGGCTAGCATTAGCAGATCAAAAGAAGATTCATTTGGCCAAAATCAGATTCTGCCCACATTTAAGGGAAGCCGAGCTAAGAATCAAGAAGCAACTGCGATCAAACTTACACAAAACCTAAGAAAACTTCATATAGAAACAATCACTGAACTTCAGATAGAGAGACCTAAAAAATAAGTTATTACTGCTTTTTAATTTTTTTTAACTTTTTTCTATATAGCATGAATGGAGCTGACAGTTTTGTTTGCTCAATAGTTTCCATCATGAGAATCTCTTTCTAATGCCTTCAGC
This sequence comes from Mycteria americana, assembly GCF_035582795.1. Taxonomy (NCBI): domain Eukaryota; kingdom Metazoa; phylum Chordata; class Aves; order Ciconiiformes; family Ciconiidae; genus Mycteria; species Mycteria americana. Next base: position 23,431,292 of record NC_134373.1, read on the forward strand.
TTTGCCATACCTTAATTGTTGAGACTGAATTTGTTTATGCTGTTGGTCTCATCCCGATTTCTTTAATGACACTATAAATGGTGAGATACTTCTTTTAATGAAGTTAGAAGGAAAAGCTTAACTTGACAATGCACATCCATATATCCTCACAATACTTCTTATTACTTTCAGCTTGAATACTTATAAAAACAAAAACTTCACCATTTATTAAAAAAAGTACATTTGTAGCCTGCTTATTGGGAAAAGTTTGAAAGTGTTATTTCACTAATTCACAAGTTTAAAAACCAAAAGGAAAGAACAATGACTCTATGTTGCTGGATTTTTTAATAGGAAGAGTAAAAACCATTTTTGCGATTATTTAATGAGTATGTTGATAATACTGCAGCATTAAAATATATTTCCAGCCTTTTTTTTTTTTTTTTTTTTTTTTTGAGAAGTTTTGCTACAATCTCTTTACTCTGAATTTTGTTAAGTAGGCTGCTCAGGCAATATAAGAGTTTGCATTTTGTTGCTCCTGTTTAAATTTATTGAAATCTGGCCATTCAGCACTTCTCTAAAATAATTTCTAAATATGCTCAGAAAAAGCCTCTTAGCGGCTTGCAATAAATACTTATAGCTGCCACGTGTTGACTGTGTTTCTGCCTAGCATTAGCAGCCCCTTCAGTGCAGTTGATAACGATAGCTGCTGAGACATCAAATGCTGAAACTAGGAGCAGAAGCAAAGCTCTTCTGCTGGTCCCAAACCAGTAAGAGGCAGAAAGAGGAAGCGGCCTCACTGAAATTGGAGGTAAGGGCAGAAAAAGGAACAATAGTAGGTTCAGGAGCAGAAATAAGAGAGGTAAAGTTGCAACCTGGGAAACAATAGGAATTTGAACTGAGTAACATGAACATAATTATTGTTTCTTTGAATTGTCCTCTCTCAGTATTTTGGTCCCAAACCTTCTTTACTGCGTATCTTCCCAAACATGCAGTGATTACAGAATTATTACTTTCCTGTGTAGCTTTTTTTAATGACTCTTATGGTATTTGGTGATTCACAACATCATTTGCCTCCCCTCATTAACACCTCTTTGAAATCAGGTACATTATTTGTCTTTCAAAGACAGTAAGAGAAGAACAGGAGATTCAGGTCACCATTGGCAGAAATGCCTTTTAAGCCAGCACTTCTCAGACTGGTAGGTGTCAGTGAGAGGAGAGGAGGAACAAGAAATGGATTCTTTCGAGTGGCTTCAGGAAGCCTCTAGAAAGGAGGCTTGCTGCTCAGCAAGCTGGGGCCGAGGGCAAAGAGAGGAACAGGGGGGGTTCTGATGGACGAGAGGCTGCCCCCACTCTGGGGGAGTACAGGAGCAGGGTCTGCTGCTGCAAAGGATCCACATTGTCCTCTGGAGAAGTTGGTGTAAGTGTGTACGTGCCCTTAAAACAATGGAAGAAACACAGTAAAAAGCTTGTTTGTGATTTTCATGCCCCAGCTGAGAGCTGCATGCGTAAGGAGGGATTACGTTTGCATTCATTGGTGTCTCGTACAATTCAAGCAGATAGATAGGCTATATTAGATTTTAGCGTCCTCTCTGTCCCCTCGGGGGGAGAGTTTAGGGGCTACTCAGGGGTAGAGCAGGGCTGCAGGTAGTGACCCAGCAAATCCATTCATCAAGGTCCATGATGAAGAAATTGAGTAAGCAGCGCTGGCAGAGTAACTGCTGCTGGGCTCTTGCTCTGGCTGCAGAGTGGGTCTGCTGGTCTCTGCTGCGGAGATCTGATGCTTATATGTGTGGAGCACACTTCAATTAGAGTAATTTAGGTGAACAAAAAACCCAAGAAGGCTTAAATATCCCCTAAAATTAAGTTTCACAAAAGGTAGGGAGGGCCAGCTTTCTCTTGAACTCCTCCAGAAACATCTGACTTCAGCCATTGCTACTGAAAGGTAACTGGATCATGCTTTGATATGATATTGCCATTTATGCAGCCTTCCCAAAGACTAGTGTTCACAATTAATGTACTCAAAACCTGCAAGAATTCAGCTTCAGTATTTTCCTTTAAGGCTTGTAACAACTTAGTGGATTTTCTTTTTATTTTTTAAATGTAAATCTATAGCTTGTCTTTGAAGCTATATGCCAGTTTGGCCTCCTAACTGCATTTTATGAACACTGCAAAATCGCTGTGATTGAAAAAAAGTTATTCTCTCCCTGAACATTGGTGCAGTTTAAAAATCAAGAGAACAGAACCAGGTACCTATCCATTTGCCTAATGTTAAGAATGTGAGTCATCCCATTGACACGCCTGTTTGTTGTTGAACTGGGGCCTATAGATATCAGAGAGCATCATTTATTTAATGCATTTGTCACTGGAGGAAACTGCAGATCATTTGGACGGAATTTTCTCCATATCTGTTCAAGAACAGATGATCCTTTACCATCTAGTGAAGATATCTTCAGACACTACAATGGCTGAGCCATACCCACATATACATATTGTAAACATTGATCAGAAAAATACAACTAAGCAGGCAACATGCATAGATGGCAAGAATGCGTCTGAACCTTCTTAACATTTCACATGTATCTAAGGAACCGTCTGAAGCCAAGGCAGCAGCTAGCATTCAAATCCCAACAGGCAATTTTCTGTTGCTTCACTAATCACTGCTAAAAAAACAGTTTACCTTTACACAGGTGTGTGAAAAATTTGATTCAGTGCTTTCCTATTTACCACCTTATAATAGAAAGTAAAATGCATTTAAATTAATCACACATTCTTTTTCCTCACATACTGGCTACCGAGCCTTTTCTCTGATCTGTGACTGTGCAAGTCAATGTATTTCTATGTTGTTTTTCCTGACTAAATAGATTATTGCTGCAACTAAGGGAAGGTAAGAAAAACCCAGAAGATTTGAAAGAAGAGTCAGGGGGTGCTGCATGAGCTTCCCACCTCCTGAGTCATTCTGCTGTCTCTCCCAGTGTGTATCATGCATCTAAAAAAATAATGAAAAGAATATTTTCCTCTCTCATGCAATATGGAATGAGGCTTTTACAATAAAATTTCATTCTTATATATATATTTATATAATGATTCACAAAACACATGTGTTTCATATGATATTTGCAGCAGCGCAAAACCATGTTTAGTCACAGACAAGTCCTCCATTCTGTCTTCCATCAGGGAGAGGCTGTTTTGGGAGATGAGGGAGGGGAGAATCCTGTACATCTCCTATACCTCACAGGAAAAAAAATGATGAATTTAGGTAGTAAAGAAAGCTTCTGACTGAAGATGGTATAAAGACACAACAGCACATTTCTGCATTAAAACTGGGCAATCCCAGGAATGCATTCATATGCTTTAAAATACACTCCAATTTGTATTTTGGATACAGAACCAATATAGCCTCCAGCAGAAAAAGGAAACACTTGTGGATGACCACTTCAAAACAACAGCAACAAATTACCACAATTAGGATGAAAAATACAAACTCAAAAGTAGTTCTAATTATAGACATACAATCTTGAAAAGCCATAGGACCAGAGAACTCAAAAAAACAACCTTTTTTATTATTGTGCTAAGACCTAATTAAATACTGTGAAAAATCCATGCAGTGGCAAAGATGGCTATTATTTCCTCTCCTCTTGCTCTATTAATATTAATTGAAAACTAGGTGTGGCACCACAAGAAAAGAATCTTGGTACAAACCGACTGGAATTTGTTGCCTAAGCAGTTTAATTAAATATCATGTTGTCTTACCTGATTAAAAGAGAATTACCAATCATGGCATAAGAAATATCCATACACTTGTAGATGATGAGGCTCCTTCTACAGCAGGTTCAGGTTCCTGGGCAAAGCAGCTTGTAAACTCTTAATTTCACTGAAATGAAACAGGAAAGAAATGAAGAAAGAACCTCCCCATCAAAGCAACAAAGGAACCTCTGCAGTATTCTGTAGTCTCTTCGCCTGCTTCCTGTTCTGAGATTCAGTCTTTGAATCCCAGCATCGATCAGAAAATTGGCTGGGGGGGGGGGAAAAGAGGAGGGGGGGAAGAGAGGAGGGGGAGGAAACAAGGAGGCAGCATGTTACGTGCTAGCTCCACCTGCTGGCAAGGAAATGAGCTCAGCTGGATTCGTAACACCCGATCAGAACAACTGTGCTTTAGTTTTAAATCGCATGTTAGCCCTTGACTATACAGCTTTAAAACAGAGTAAGTAGGTTAGGACTAATGAATACTTACATATTTTTAAAAGTGGTTTGAGATTTAAACTGCACAACTTTTTTAATTGATGAGGTAAGTATTTGGATACATCTGTATACAAATAATTGCAGAAAACTCAAGGTTCTGCCAGATATCTTTATTTTACTAGGTACTAATGCACGTTATGTTTAAAAATAAATAAGTCATTCTTTATTCAGAACGCACCACTACAAAATAGTAGAAAATAAGAGTGCCTGCTTTTTTTCCCTTTGATTATTGATTCTGCAAAATATAAATTACATTTATAACTCTATAACAAAAACTAAAACAAAAAAAATTGTTATCTAAGACAAAAGGAATGGATGCTTGGATTTAGCCAGGACTATTACATTATTGCTCAATAAAGAGTTTTTATGGTGATCTGTTTTACTTATTTTCATCCAAGACTCCCTTCTGGATTTTATAGCATCTTGAAACTGCTCTTTAGCACTCTGGATACTACTAGGCATAAAAGACTAATATGCAAGTTGACTGCCTCACCCCAGTTGTCTCTAGCCACGATCCCCATAATAGCAATGCTGGATTTACTGTTACTAAAGGACGCCTTACAGCAGAATGCTGTATAGCTGAGTGTGTCTACTTTTATCTCTCTATTTCCTTACAAGTTTTCTATCTCTTACACCTGCTCTGTCACATCAAACAGCTACCAGCCACCTGCGTGCAGGGCTGCCTCAACAATTCTCAGCTGTGGAGGAAAATTTCATCCCACCAAAATATGGGGTTTGGGGGAGGGAAAAGTGCAAGAGTTAACTAGGAATGGATCTAGATGAAAACCATGGAATTTGTAATTAGGATCCATGATCTAACTCATCACAAAAATCACTAATGTCCACACAGGGAAGTTGCTGGAGAGACTGTCCCTTTCAGTAGCAACTCATACTTGTATCCGCTTAAAGCATTCATCGCGGTTATCACAAACCCTTGGAGCGTCAGTTCTTCAGTAAAAAGATCAATTGCTATGCTTCTTCAATCCCTACCACGGGATCCTGGACCACGACAGAACTCCAAAGTACTAAAAGAGTTCAAGTAATGATGATAATAATAGGTCAAAATACCTATTGTGTGAGCATGGCCTGAGCGTTTTAGAAATCCTATTGGCACAAAAAAATACACCCTCATTTGACCTTGTTTTAAGGATTTTTTTCGCTAAAATACCGTCTTATATAAAAAGTAGTATTTGTACCTTGAGAAAGGATCTCGCTGAGAAGCACGGGCAGCTCTGGCCGGCGTTCACAGCTGCGCGGCAGGGCGCGGGCGTGGGCGCTGTCCGCGGTGCTGGAGCGCACCCGCGCCTCCCGGGCGGGCCTTGCCCTTCAGACCGCCCGCAGCCCCAAGCGCCCGCAACATCAAACGCTTTCGAATACGCTTTGACGACGTTGTGTAAATGTGGAAAGGCACCAGGAATGAATGTAGGCCTACTATAGGCCTAAACTGGTGAAGCTGATATCCTGAAGCCTACTTTAACTAAGTCACTTACTGAATTGTACTTTTCACAAAGCAATCATTTCATTGGAATACGTAACATTAAAATTTTGAGTATTAATTTAACCTGCTTCATGAACCAAACAAGAATTTCTATGCTATCTAAGAAAACCAAGATCATCTGAATTAATAAAATCTGAGATAAAAGTATTACAAGAGATTTGGATATTGTATGAATCTTTATTACTTATAATAATACTAATATATAAATCTTAGCTGTAGAATAACCATTTAGTTCAAGGAGTACTGGGAAGAAACATGCATTTCAGCTCCATTATGAACACTATTTTCTCTCTCCCAAACTCAGAGAAACTTTTTTTTTTAATTCTGTATATTCTGTAATCTTAATCCTTCTACAGTCTATCACTCTCTCACTTCTTTAATCCGTAGGTATATGACAATTACATCTTAATGGTAAAGCTCATTGGCAAAGCTAGCTTTGCTTTTCTGTATCCTCTGTGAAGAGTACAATAAAAATGCGATACGATAATATCTCACATATACCACAAAAAAATGCCACACAATAAGTCAAAGACAATAAAAAATTAACTGCTGAAATTCACAGGAATTTTCTAAGTTTACATTTGCTTATAAAAACTGCATTTGTCAGTGGCACAAACTTGCCCAGTTACAAGTATGTGAGAAAATAAAAGAGTTTTTCTATGAAAAATTCAGAAGAGCACTGTGAGAATCAACAAATTCCAGTAAATCTCTCAGAGATGATTCTAAATCTACTAAAGCTCTCCAACAACACCTACAAACATGGTTTATTCATGGCTTTATTAATCATGTTAATAGTAATTATATAGGAATGAAAACAAATACCCATTGAACAAATGTCATTTTCTGATTTTTTTTTTTATTTAAGTGTCTTAAAACTAGGATAGCTAGAAGAATCTTTCTGCTTATTCAACCATGCTGATAGAGCTCATTTCTACCAGAAATTTCTCTTTGCCTCTCAGAGCATGGCTAACAGTCATGTGCATAAAAAATAACCATTCTATTAAATCATGCAAAAACATTTACCCAGAAGAGATGGAGCAAAAGGTCAAACTCCAATTTCCACAGCGCATGGGATGTTAAGCCTAAGGAGCAATGCCAGTAGCTATTCTGGCCAACAGACACTTATCTACACCTGTCCTTTAAATGCCTCAGAGAAATAGCTATTTCACATATTTAGAACACTTACTTTTCCTTTTTGTCTTTTTTTAATCCATAAATCTCTTAACTCTCAAACTCTAGACCTGAACCTGTAAATTGCTAAGGCAAAAGACAGGTCTGCAGAGTGAACAGGTTCATGGTTCCTTGATGTGTCATCTTATTAAAAGACATAAATTAATCTCAATCAAAAGTTATCAGCCTTTGTTATTTAGTTCTGATGAAATCATAAAGCCTATCATTCTTGCCTTTAAAGTCTGAGAGTCACCTTTGCAAATTACTCATTGAAGTGAAACTGAACTTTAAGGTGATTCTAAATATGAAGCATATTTTTCTCCCTGTTCCAGAGTTACTTTAACAGAAATTACCCTGTTAACTACTAAACATCAACAATCTTTTGATTTTGTTACATTTCTTTCATATCTAAAATCTTTGCATCTGAGTGTATTAGTGCAGGCTGCCAGTTTTTTTACCTCCACCTAAGAAGAAAGATAGCTTTGGAATTTGAAAGATTTCTGAACATTTTTCTATGTAATGGAAACTATTTGGTCTTAATAATTACTTTGGACGAAGGGAATATTTTAAATCACATTCATAATATTTTCAAAATGTAAAGCCAGTCATTTCGTGCCTGCCTGGGGCTAACACAGAAGTCACTTTTAATGACTAATGATGAAGACAGATCTGAAAAGGAATGTGTACAACAGTTTTTGAAAGTACATATCACTTCCATCTTTGCTCTCTGAGACATTAGTATGCCTATAGTCAGAACCGTTAAGGCATTAACTTGTGCTTACTTCACAATTCAGTGCACTGAATGGTTTACATGTTCTATATCTTTATCATTCTTGGCCAAAAGCAGATCAAGGTAAAGTTATTTTTCTTTAACACATTAAATTGTTTGAAATTTTGTATAATCTCTCTCAGTGTAGTATATTTTCACGGTTTAATTATAAAGGTACTGTTTTCAGTGCGGATGACTGCTAGGCATACTGTGAGATGCAGAGAAACTTTCTAATGCAAAATCAACTTGGCAAGCATATGTTATTAAACAGAGCAATTCTTCTAGGCATTCCAGCCTTAAAAGACTAGCAAATAAATAAATCATAACTTGAGGTTTCCTTAACAAAACCTCCCCTCTCTCCAAGTGATGATTACCTTTCATCTGACCAATTAAACCACATGACTCAGTAGCAATAAATGGAATGAAAACATATGAACGCAATCTCTGTGTTTATAGGTGTCCTGGGAGAACATTATTAGATTTTGTTACTAGCTCTGAGAGCACTACTGCACTTGTTGCTGAGGTATCATTTAATTCATTTGTTCACCTCTTAAGGTCTGTCTATCTGAAATTGTATTTGTTCACTCTGAAACTGCTTGCTTGCATTTCGTCTTTGTTTATTTGTCTTGTCATATATATAGAGGAGATTCTTTTGAACATGGTCTGTGTCCTGTGAATATATAGTGCCTAAAATAATAGCTTCCTAGGCCTGGCTGGCCTCTTTGGACATTACAGGGCATATTAAAATACCTCTTCAGTCTTGTTCTCTACAGCATGGTTGGCTAACAGAACTAATTTATCCTATAGCCTCTTCTGAAGTCAGGAATTATTATCCCCATTCCATAGATGAGGAACTGAGATACAAACATACATTATGTTCTGGAAGTTACACAAGAAGCTTGCAAGCCTTAGATACTGAATCCTTATTATCTGAGTCAGCGCCTGCTCCCTGTTCTAACTCTTATTACTCACATAAATATCTAGTGTTTTTCAGAATCTTCCTAGGCTGTTGGCCTGTATATCTGTAAGTTCTTAAGGTATATGTCATGCAAAAAAGTATTTCCTTATGAATTAGTTGCCTTCTATGACTCTCCTGTCTTATGCTGAAATAGACATAAAATAAAAAGTCTTATCATGCAAGATTAACAAGATTAGAAGGAATATTGCTCCTAGCACCCAGAAATTTATAAACTACTGCTGCAGAGGCAGCAGGTGCAGTGCCTCTGTGCAGTGCCTCTAGCACTGCTACGTGCTAGAGGATAGAAACATCTAGCACATATATGGTGGGAGAGCTACATCTTTCCAGTTAACCTATGGAACTTTTCACCAACTCTCTCAGTAAGTAATTAACAATGCCAAGATGGCTCTGAAGCTCCTGCCACCAAGTAGTGTGCCAGCTAGACCCACCTCTAACTTGAGGATCACTGGCATAAGCAAAAAATCTTTTTATTGACCAGTTATTTTACTATTTTCTGCTGCTAATTAGCTTGAACTTAGAAGCCTGTGGTACTGGCCACTGTTAGACCACTGGACTAAAGAGATATCAGTCTCACATGATGATCTTATTTATTCAAAATGTAGATACACAAGATCCCTACTCTTTCTATAGATATACACAAAGTGTGTGTGTGTATATATATATATATATATATACTGTATATATAATGGGAATATTTTAAGACATCTCCAAGCTGTGGTTGTTGTGTACATTTTGTTCAACTCACAATAATTTTATAATTGTGATTGTAGTTCATCTGAATGACAGGAAAGTTGTAACTAGAGGTCAATATTTTGGAAGCACTTAGGCACATATGGAAGGTGGTCAGGCTGGTTTATGCTTTGAGACTTATTTTTGATTCATTTTTACTAAAACAATGGAATTACTGGGACCGCATTGTCCAAGGCCATTTGAGTATGGCCTTTGTATTGTTTTTCTACAAGAATAGGAGGGGCCTAACTATTATTTAGTAACATTAATGTTAAAATAATTTTGTATTATTATTGAAAGCTACAACCATTACAGTGCAGATTGCTGATCACATATCTTCATTATATTATTATGAATACCTTAAAGCAGATAATTTTTCACATAGTATGTTCTATGGCCTGATAAAACATTTTAGCAGTCAAAGGCTTAAGTTACTATGAAGTCCTTATACTTTTAAGTGATCCTATACAAACAGAATATTATGTTATTACTGATGATACAGCAAGGATGTGGAGTTGAGGTGTATCCTCAGGCTCCTCTTTACCCCAGAAAGTTCTGCAGTTCTGTTCTATAGCATTTGACCCCTTGCCACATTTTGTATTTTCTTTCCCAGTTTTGAAATTCCACATGTGCAACGTACAAGTTTTTGAATAAAAAGAAACTGTAGAAACTCCTTTGCAAGGCTACCACTGATCTTCCTGAAATGTTAGACCAGATTCTTCCACTGCAGTTGAGTGTATTGCTTTCCGTAAATTTTGCTTGCCACCCTAAGCAGGAGTCAAATAAAAATAAATTCTCAAGTAAAAGTGCAAATTCTTAGCTGGAAAGCCACTGTGACAGGTCCATAGATTGTAAATATGCTTTAGTAACTCTGGTACAAAATTTCTTAAAAACAGTTCTTTTGATTCTGAACTCTAGAGACAAAAAGGAGAAAAAAAGAAAGAAACCAAAGGTGGAAAAATACGTTTATACATTTATATCAGCCAGTCTTCAATGAAAGTCAGATCCATCATACTTACCTAACTACTGCAATTTAGGTCACTTTCAAAGGCTAGTGCAGGTAAGTAGTCAAAGGAAAATATATGATAGCATGTCTTATATTTTGGTGCTTTTAAGTATGTGTAAATTTGACAAATTATGAGTAGTGTAATGTATAGTGTTCACAAAAGTGCCTGAGAACTACTAAACAGAATTATTGTCCAAAAATAATGGTATTAATAAAACAAAATATTTGATGTTAAAACAAGCTAATGACTGCATTGCTGAGAAGTTGCATGTGTGCTATGTACAGGGCTTGCCCTTGTATTAGACCTCATACAGGGGCTGTATTCATTCATGTATAAGACTTCAAAATTATTTTTCTCTCTGCAACTAAAATACTTCAACATTTCTGTTTCAGCTGTTCAGTTAAAAGTGACTGAATAGCTTTGCATTTATTCACTCATTACTGAGAGCATAGCTTCACCCGGGGCAGGATTACCAGACAAACAGATTATTTAGAAATGTCAGGGCTTTTCAAGTTATGTTTTTAAATGTAATTTCTGAAATGAACTTTCAGTGATGATTCATTAAAAGTTGTACTAATACTTTAAATTGAAACAAGTGCCAGGCTGGCATTGTCATAAATTACTTCTGTCAAAGCAGTCTATTTGTTGTTGTCTTTTAAATGACCACTTCTGATTTTCAGATCTGGCAGTCGACTGTTCAGTGGGATCTAGTGAGGCAGAGGAAAGGAAGGAGAGAGATTTTGTATACACAGTTATGTATGCATTTGATATACTACATAGTATGTATCGCATATATACATTTTATACAGATTTGTGGTGAAAGATCATTTTTTAAAATGAGATTTTCATGTTTAAAAATTCAGGTGGTGGTGGGGGGTGTTCCATATAGATAGTTTGATGTATTTATAGTATAAATGTATACTTATGCATATTGCATAGTTATTTATTTCTTCCCTGTTGTTCCACTGATAGATTAAAAAAGCGCTAAGGAATTCTTAGGAACATAATTCAAACTCTGTTTAAGTAGATCAAAGACTCTGACTAGTTTCAATGAATTTGAATCACTATACAGGCAATCCTGTACATTGATTAAAGAAGAATATGAGCCATATGTGAGCCATATTCATAAATGAATATTTACCATGACTTTGTGTGGCATGATCATTTCTACAAACAAAACTTTTCTGGATTTTTTTTTTTAGTGTGAGGGTTGATAATTGAACTGTTTAAATCAGTGACAACATTTCTCTAATATTAGACCTACACATATGAGAAGGCTGTCTTGGTATAGATGAATACATTATGTATAGTCATTGTGCCAACCGGTACATCACAGAAGATTGCAATCAATAGAAGGGTACTACCACAAAAAAGCAGGGCTGGGGGTTCTCTAGTAATATGATGTTAATCTAACCATCTTTTGGAACATCAGCACACAACAATTAGTTATTCTAAGAATATGCTGTTATAAAACTTATCAGAGAATCAAATCTTGAAAACAGCTCAGGTTCAAAACTGCTTTTTATACACCCTTTTCTGGTGGAATTACACTGCTGGTATTAAGGATTATGTTTCCTATTTTTAATGAAGTTGAAATAGTTTGTTATGTAGATTAGAATTTCTTTATTTTTCCGTGAGAAACAGATTCAACATGTATAACTCACTCTTAACTAGGATGTTACTAGATGATGATTGCATTTGGGCTATGACATAAAGACTTTCTAAAGAAAACTTCCAAAGACTACTAACAAAAATTTTTAAGATTAAAAATAATAAATACAAGAAATGCAGCATGTAAACAAATAAAAGTCCTATCCAAAGACTGGTTTGATTTTCAAAACACAATATGGTTGCAAAACAATGTTCCTAAGCAGTTTTAAATTAAGACACCAGCTTCTGTTCATTCATGGGTTTGCTAAATTAACATAATCCTATGAAAGCAAACCCAATGCTTTAGAGAAAATGAACATTTTTATTAAAAATATATTCCTTCTTAACTTCTGAAAGTTTGTAAATGTTAAAATCAAAGGGAGAACACATCTTTTTTTTTTCTTATAAAACTGTGGTATATGAAATGAAGGGGGGATTTGCTTGAACAGTGTGGTCAGGAGTGTCCCCACGTGCCCGTTTTACAGAAACAAACAAGGAAAGTAATGCAGCTGCATGTCAAGCTGGGGGAACATCTCTTTCACTTAATATACAAAGATTATTCTGTACATACAGAATACATACATCCTCTGAAAATGTATTTCTGTTTGCTGTTATTAGCCAAATTCAGGAATTTGGTATTTATATCTGTCAAGCACGCAGCAAGCTTAACTGAAATCAACAGGACTACTCACAAATTGATGCAAGTGCTTAAGGATTGTGGTTTAATTATGCTAATTTAAATAGGGATATTTGTATGATATTAGAGATAAGGGACATCAGTTGTAGGCAGTTGTCACCACTACTGCTGCTTTGTGTAGTTGTGCTTCGATAGTGGCCGTCAGGGTGGATACGTGCCGGCTGCCCTGGAGTCCTCGCTTCCAAAACAAAGTATGTGACCAGTGGGACAGAGAATGGGGCTCTCTCTAGCCACTGCTGAAGAGGTACTTAAAGAAAATCAGGAGCTACCAGATAGCAAAATAGTCATTGGCTCTTATGCTGTTTTTTCTTGTTTTGTGGAATGTTTATTCATTAAATCCCACGTGACTGAACAAAGCTGGTAGCTTGATTTTAAATTAGTTGGGAACTGTAGTGGTCTCTAACCCAAGGCTATGAGTCAATATATTGCACACACTTGCTGACATTGCTCAGCGTTTCTACATCTTGCTTTCCACAGACACAATACTCCTCCAACTGACATGCAAGACAAAATAATATGTTGCCTGAAGCACATTATTCACTCAATACTGTTGCCCGTGGACCAGGCGATGTCGGAGCCACTGCTCTAATAATTCTTCCCAGGATGGCCGGAGCAATCCTAGGTAACCAGATGTAAATCTGCACATGCCCAGGAATCCTGTCTAAGGGAGAGACTTTGAGCTATGTTTTTTACATAAGCATAGTACATTTTATGCACATAAAAGAAATTAACACGATGCCAAAAATGCATGGTAGTATTTCATGAATAAGACAGTATCAGGATAATCAGCAAGTTCAGTATACACCAGTTAGGGATGCAGTCAGTCTCTATACTCTCTTATTTACACATTTCTCTCTTCCCTTGGATTTTTAAAGGAAACAGCACATTTAAAACGAAATGCTCTGCTGAATGTATATAGACAACTGTTTTTAAATTTAATTATTTTAAGAAAAAGTCTTTAAAAGGGTTATTCAATAATCAGTGTGGTTTTGTTGGTCTGTCCTGCTTCTTGCCTGGAGGAACTTACTACACAGGAGCCGTCTGAAGTGTAGGTCAGAATAAACTGGAATAAAGATGCCTCATAAACCCATGCTTTGTACGTATTCATTATCTTTACCAGTAGGTGGAGCTGCCACGTTAGGTGCTGCATTTTTTTCACTTCTTCTCCCCCTCCATTCCCCCACCCTTCACCCTCCCCTTCTCCTAATAAGCTGTTTTCTGATATATGTTGGGTACCATAGAGTGAGACTGAGAACAGGAAGCGGAGGCAGAATCAGAGAGGATTCTGGAAAGGTCTCTGTGTTTTCTTTTCCACTGAGAATACAGAAATTATAATTAATTTGTAAAGCTTTGTGGATGGAAGTCTGGACTATTTCAGGAGGAGACATATATTATAATTTTATTTTTGGATGCTGGGCTTTGCAGTGATTTGTCATTCTCTTTCAATCAGGTAAGCTGGCAAAACATTTAATTGTACCCATAATAAATCTTAGCAATATGATCTTTTCCACATTTCAGAATTGGATTGTACCCTCTGCTTTGCTGTTAAGGTAGAGTCAAAGATGGAATGGGGAATTCAAAGCCATTTTGTACTGACTGATTGTGATGATGGTGTGATTTTTTCATTTTAACCTTGTTAAATCTGGTATCTGGCCTCTTAATGTGATATTGTGATGCAGTAGTCTTACTTGCAAAATCAGATCATTTTATAATCAAGGTATACTAAATTAATTCCTAGCATTTTATAGAAGTGACCTTGTTTCCTAAGAAGAAAAATCTGGTGATATTCAGGCTCGGGAACACCACGTCTCATAAGATTCTGAGCATCTCAGATTCAGATGATCCAGGAATAAAATCTATGTGGTTTGTTACTGCTATTTTCAATATGTATGTATGGTATTTGAAGAAATTCCCTTATTAGCTAGACTTTGTAAAAGATATGTAAGGAAATATTTTCTTTCTGTGCCATTTTTTGGATGGTTGTGTGTCTGTGTGTATGAGAGAATGGGCTCACCAACTGTTAATTAACCAGAGGTCCACACCGATGATACAGTTCACATTTTGTCTGTAACATTACTGTCTAGCTTAATATATGCTTCTTAATAGGACTATTTAAAGAAATCAGCACAAGAGTTATTATATTTCATGTTATTCTCCATTTATCTATTGTCTCATTTATTGTTATCAGCAATAATTAAAGCAGTCAGTTATTAAAGGTAAAAGCAAAATGTCTATTGAAGATCACTTTGATATGTGAATTCTTTTTTCAGTAGTCGTTCTACAGACACACATTCACATTAAAACTATATATGTTATCATAGTATTAATTTGGAAATCATTTCCAAGTGAAAACAGTAGAAATAAAAAAATGCCAAAAAAAGGTACAACAGAATAAGGAGCCCACTGTTTACGGATCATCATTTCAATCCATATAAGAAAAAGAAAGCAGGATTGGGTCTCAGGTGGTACTCAGAGTAGCAAGTGAGGCCTGTACCTGAAGTAATGATATGAAAGAATGAAGTTTTTAATTTGTATTTTTTATGGTGCCAAATCAATGTGCCTGTGGCGTCCCTGTGTAACTTCAAAATAAATTAAAAAAAAAAAAAAAAAGGTGATGTTTGTTTTAAAAACATACCACATTTGTGCTTTCCTAATTGATTTGTTAAGAAAACAGTTTCAGAAGAAGACTTTTAAACTCTAACAGTTTAAAATTTAATTTTTGCTCTCTTACACGTCTCCATTTTGGGAGGAAAGATTGTTAAAGACTAGAATGTGAGCTGCTGCAGTAATTTGAAGCTTCATAGCACCTATTAAACAGATATGTTGTTTATTAGGCCTTGATATTTATAGACATTATGCTTGTGTTGTTAGCTTATGATTTTTCCCTCTAATGAGCAGAAGTTAAGAGCCCATACTGATTTTCTTAGCTGTGCTAATTAAGCTCGGTATTGTAAAGTTCTGTTTAGATAATACTAGATGCTAGCAGAGGTAGAGACTTCCACGTTTTCACTGGAGAACATGAAACAATTCCCCTGTGCCCTCTCAGATTCCGTCAGAGTGGGAATTTGGTCATTTCCCTTTATTATCAGGTAGCTTGGAGCGGGGAGGGATCAAGGGAAAAGAGAAAGTATAGGAAGTATGGGGTTCTTAATCAATATGCTGATGACAAATTTTGTGTTTTCACCTCTTTTGCTTCATCAGATAGCATTAGCTGAGTGAACTTGTAGCTTATGACGATCAGGCATGGAGATAAATTTATTTGCCCTCAGAAGACTGAGGATTTTAGACGCAAAAAGGATGGTGGGATGTAAGATGGAACTTTCTGACTGATGGTATCCATTTTCTTCTGCTGCTGATGTTCTCAACCCTCTATAATTTGCTATGTGTATGCTATGTATTAATTACATTGCTGGATGGAATCCCACAACTTCTGATGGATCAGAGAACAGCAGATACTAAGGGAGTTCTTTGTACAAGGCAAGAAAGTTGTGACCTTGTTCTCTAAAGTGCAAATCCTGGCCCTTTTTACCCATATGCTGTTCTTGCCATAAGGTGACAAGTGAAAAAAAAATTGCTTGAACTCTGAGTTAAGCCTAAGGGAAAAGAAATGCAAGTTTCTTTTATTTGGCACTTTATTTGTTAAAATGATCTATTTGTTGAACTCAAAATGACTATTGAAAGTAAGTTTCAGGAAGTTACAATTAGTCTGTTCTTTATCAGAAAATTCTAGTTAGAAGTTAGAAACTTAACTTTCAAAAGTCTAATTAACTTATTTACCACTCAGTGTAACTCTTCTATATTTTTTTACCTTATAGCTGTTAATCAGTAATATATACTGTTGTCATTTGCAGGGAATGTTGTTTTTTTCACCCTCACTTGAATAAATAAAAGGTTTAAAATATCATAATAAAATTGATGCTCACTAGTTCAGAGTGTTTACAGAACAAATGTACACACTCTGAGCTGTGGCTTCAGTGAGCCCGTCAAATCAAGTGTCAACCATGATAAAATCCATCTATAGGAAACTGCATCCTCTTCAGTGGAAAGCTGCTGTTATTCATTACAGCTACACTCCTGATTAAAAGCTCTGAAGCACATTGCCAATGGCATCTGTCTCTAAGTTTCTATTGACTGCTCTCCCATAGGACCTTGATATTGGAGGTGGTATCTTACAACCAGTTCATCTGCTTTCATCAAAATTTTCTTTATGGACAACTGGAATCCCTAGTATATTATTGTGATAGTGTTATTGCTTGATTTTTCTTGTCTTCTGACGAGGTAAAGCAGAGGGACTAGGGATAAGAGCAGCTCAGGCAGGGACTGTATTACTTCAAAATATAAATATAGAGTAGGAGCACCATATGCTCTTGAGTAACCATAATGTGTGCATACTATCACTGTAATCCTAAATACGAGTAAGAAAGTTAAATTCTAGGTCACAAAAGTATCTGGTCTCTTATTTGTTCATTATCCATCCCAAAATGATTCTTTTACATTACAAAAAAAAACCCCCACCAAACCAAAAACACCAGCCAGCCCCCCCAAAAACTGTCATTTGAAATTGTTGCTAAACTTTAAAGTGGTCACCAATCTTGGTAGGGTCTTCCTACAAAAAATTACTGTTCACTCTACCAACTAAGACAGATAATGGAATGTTTTACAGTAAAAAATGCAACTAAAAAGTTAAAATTTAATTAAAGAGCTTAAGCTTTTATGAGGCTCTTTCACATGTAAAAACCTTAAGGAAAAGGTTATTTATGCTCAGATTAATTATTTGTCTAGTCATTCATTCTTTATTGTTATTAATCTCTTCTTACTGAGCAGTTTTACTTAGGCGAGTGTAATCATAGGGCTACCGTGTGCCCTTTTTCAACCTGGAATTGTTTTTCCTGCTACTTCTCTGGATTCCTGATTTGATCCATCAACTTGCTGGATGTCATATAAACTTATCAAATGATCACATTTTGAATATGTATATATGACTGTGTAGTCCATACGCAGTGGCACATCCCAGATATATTGATTGCGTACATGCTGTACTGTTGAGCTACATGCCCAGCAAAGACGATGTGTTTCACATGTGCTGAAGTTACCACATATGTATAGATCAGCTGAACAGCACATACAGCTGACTCCCGGTACCTACACTGCATCAGGCACATCCTCATATTTCTTTGCAGGATTTCCTGAATGAAAGTATGAGGGACACTAGTAAATCTGAAAGGATATCACACATGCCAATATGGAAAATGGCTTGGAAGAGTATCAGTACTATTGGCTCTGTGATGCCCTTTACTATACCCCAGTATAACCACTTAACAGGAAGATCTTTGGATAGAGATACGTAGTAGGCAATTTCCATTTATAGATGATTTATGCTTAAATTAGACATTGCCTATTTAATATTAGGCCCTCCTTTTTGATATGAGAGGGGAGCAATGTTTCTGGTCTTTTAGCATAATTTATTTTAAGAACAATGTGAAATGAGAAACTTCCTTTTTTATGTGTGTGTGAAATTTGAGGCTAGCACAAATTGTTGCATGCTCTGCTTAACCATAAAATATTATTATGTATGATTATATGTAGGTTTCTAAGAAGTTACAAGTTTGTATTCAAAATCACTACAGAAATGCAGATGAAGAATTAAAATGAGTGAGGAATAAAAGGAAATTAATTGTTCACAGGAAAAATAGTTCATTTTATATAGGGCAACATGCACTGTGTGGCCTGGCTACTGTATTCATTTAGAAAAGAACTGCCATCATTTCTCATAAATCATGTTCTTTGACTGTCTGGTAGTCCTGGGATAGGAGTAGAGATTTCCTGAGCCCATGTAGCCTGAATTTGGGCCCACATGTCCCAAATTCTTGCCTACATTGGTTTGAGTATCCTGAAAAGTCCGCCCTTTGTTATGTGCTATTGTACTATCTTTTAATATTAGGACACACTGAGGAATTCCAAATTTATGTTGGTTAAAAATATACTCTCAGAAAACCAAAGTTCTTGGTCTAATTTTAAACATGTCCAAATAAGAAGTTTTCAGATGTTAAAATGAATGCAACAACTCTCGCTGTCTTCTCAAAAGCCAGTCACAAGGTACAACTGTGTGACTGTACCAAGACTTTGATACAAGAATATTTGTATCCCTTTTTATTCATATTTGAAATATATGTGTGGCGATCTTGGAAACCTGAAGGTGAATTCACCTCTGTCCCACCTAAAACCACAGGATTTTTTTTTCTCAGATGTAGTAACGTGATACCAACTTGATTTCCTTGAGCACTGAGATTTCTCTACAGTTACTAGTGTTAAGAGCATTTACTTTTGAATGGATATGTAACTGTGTAGTGGTTAAATAATAAGGATCAAGCTGGTAGACTACAAAATTAGGACAAAGTCATAGGAATGAAGAAGCCCTATACATTTTATAAAAGTTAACCTAACTTCACAGAGAGAGATTTTTAACGACAGATAAATTGTTCTTATTAGAACAGAAATTTGAATGTGTTCTCCATTGAAAATCACTCTTTAGATGAAAAGAATTCCCTAAATCTAAACTATGTCAAAAAATTCAATTTTCCTGTTATAACATTTATGTTACACAGAGAGAGACAGAGCACTTTTAAATTATGAGTGAAGGCATATGCCTAACTTGCACTCTGGCATCCTATCAAGGAGCAAAGCAAATTCCACTCATCACAAACAGCTTTGAATCTTTTTTTAAAATTCTGTTTCACTTTAACTTAAGGTCCAATCATCTGTAAAACTTGTGTACAACGGATAAAAGCAAAAGTGCTAGAGTTTACAGTAAGAAAGACAATCTATTTATAATGTTATTTTAGGTCTAAGTGAAATAAACTTGATGACAGAAATAAGTAGTTAATCTCAAAATGGCCCAAGAGTCCAAGGTCAGACTGAACTGAAAGAATAGAGAGGGCAACCCTAATGTTTACTTTCATTCAGATGAAATGTCTGAAGAAAAGCCTGTCACTAATATTTAAGGCCAAAATGTTCATATGACAAAGTCTGACCTGAGACAGAAGTTCAGACCAAAAGCAATATAAAAAAAATTCAACCTGTGTTAGGAAGGAATTTCTTCCTACTGAGTAAAGCTGTAACTGAGTATTAAAGGAGTCTTCCTGAAAGGTTTTTACTAACACCAGTTTAAGTTACTTGCCATGTATTTCCTACATATCAAGTTGCTTTAGTTTGTGTTATAATAGGAAGGATACTAGAATTCTAGTTATCTGCTATAATACTAGCTATCATTCTGTAGTGTATATGACTTAAAGCTAAAGGCCTCTAACTAGTACAGTATTTAGTTAATATACTTAAATTTCAACATTACAAGAGACACCTTTTTACAGAGGTGGTAGAACTTGTACCTCAGAGGCTGTGCTCCTTTG
Organism: Mycteria americana; assembly: GCF_035582795.1. Lineage (NCBI taxonomy): Eukaryota > Metazoa > Chordata > Aves > Ciconiiformes > Ciconiidae > Mycteria > Mycteria americana. The sequence continues at coordinate 23,451,415 of NC_134373.1, forward strand.
GCTTTATTACACACACATGTAGCAACTAGAACAAAATCTTAGTTCCATAATCTATTCGGAAAACGTTCCAAACTTAGGGCTTGGTTAAGTTTTATTAGGCACTTCCATGATGCCTGAATGAACGCCTTGAAAAAATTCATGTACATTTTTGTTAGGCTGTGTTAAACCACAGGTATAAAGCACTCTGTTTTCATGTTGACTTTCTGTGCATTTTCCTCCTTGTGTAGTAACGATCACATTCCACTGAGAATTGTGTGTAAGCCTCTCAGCCAGAAGTTCCAATTTTTTCCCTTTCAGTTTCCTAGACAACTGTCAAAGTCTAAATACAATCCATTACTCTTGTGCTATACAAAGTTTATTCTTTCATATTTTGTATTGATTAGTTTCTGGGGCTTAGTAAGACTAGGAAGGTAAGTGTTCCAGCTGCATGGTTCTTAATGATTCAGTTAGTTTTATAAGTTTAGTTTGTTATTTCTTTTTAGGTTCATAAGCAGTATTTTGTGTTGCAAATGCATTTTCATAAGTTTCCAGAGAAAAAATTAGAAAAGAGTATTACTTTACAAACAGAGCTTTCTATTTTTTTTACAAAGCAAAATTGATAGTGGGATGTATTTAGATATTGCTAACTGATATTTTATTGTGACTTCTTTAACACCTCCACAGTGGATACTGGTGTATGTTCTAGTGTTTCACTTGTGAGCACATGTAAATTGCAAGTACAAAAAGGATTAGGAATGAGTTGAATCTAGAATATGGGGAACATGCAACAAATAATTCTGAATCTGGACAAGTATTGTGGATAATGGTGTTTCTTGCTAATCTAAAATTGGGTTAAGATTTTTATAATCACTTAACACTTCAAATATCCCTATAGTTGCCCAAGATTTCCATTCATTTTCTGGCATTTTTCTCTAACATGAGATTTCACTTAGTTGAAGCTGTCACTGGTGTATTGTCCTATAATGGTCTTTATAAGAGTGTCTAATTTTGAATAGCCCCATTTCTTTTCTAAATCACATTTCAGATGGAATCAACGCATTTTGCCGTGGGACAATGTGACAATAATATGCAACTGTCTTTTCCAGCTCATCATTACATTGAAAGGGAGTTCAAGTGCATGAGGATATAGTTTGAAACTTTTTTGGAAGCAATATCATGTCTCAGAATCTGAAGGATATTCCAACCAGTCTTAAAGTAAATGCTGATGCCATATAGGCAGAAGAGTTCAGGAAAGAGTCCCACAGGGAAGAATATATATAGTTTGTCCATCAGGAATCACCTCTGACTAGGCGTGAGATTTTACCCATGATTCACTCTTGGAAGCTGAACCAGGATAATCTACCCCAAATAAAAACAATTTTGGTCAACATGATATCAGCCAAAATAATTCTCTATCGTCACCTTCAGCTACAGTAAAACTGTATAATCTGGACCTGCCTATGAAAATTTCTAGTCTTGGGGTGAGAACCAAAGACACTAGATTAAAAAAAAAGAGTAAAACAGTTTTTTTCAATGTATTGCAAATATCTGCATTTTACAGAAGAGAGATGCTTAAAACTATATGAGATGAGTTATTAATTGAAATTCTGTAATGAAATTACTCTGACATGGCCTAGACCTATTATAAATTCAGGACAAAGTTCTCACAATTCTGCCAACCTCCTTCCTTCAATTTTTGCTGTGACTACCGTTGATACTACTATACTACCATGATGTATAGCATTAGTAGATACAAAGCCGCATTCCTTATCTGTTGGAGATGCAGCCAGTACAAACATACGTAGGCTATAATAAACAGGGAGATGGAGACTAGGTGATAGGGTTACATGTGAAAAAAGGTTCTCTGTGACCACCTTGTGCCCTAATTCAAAATACAGATTTATTGAAATTACCTGCACTGCTAGTGTTACTAACAATTTTCACATTAAGGATTAATTCCTCAACACACATTAAAGATGATTTCCTGAATATTTTGCAAACTGGCAAATATTTTAACAACTGGATAGAAGTTACACCCCCTCTTTTGAAAATAAATGTCATATGAATGCTTAGTATTAGCGATTAGTCTTTTATTAGGAAGCTATAGTATCCCTTTCATATTATTTTAAAGCCTGCAAGCAACAGCACTTACTTAGACATTTTGCTTATTTGCACTGTATCTGACCATGAGATCAGATTTCAGCCACAATGCCACTTCAGAGGCAGAATCCAGATGCACCCAATAGGCAAAGGGATGGGGAAATCCCCTACGTACCCCCAGGGAAGGCTGCATTCAGTGGAAAATATGCATTGGTGGATAAGTATCATTGGTGGCAGTATGAGAGTCATGAACCCCTGAGGGTAGTACTGGAGACACAGTTTTCAGATGTCTTCAGTGGAGCCTCTCCATTAGTGACTCACCACAGTAAGACATGCTGAATCAGTCCCTTACTCAAAATGACCAGGACATTGAAAGAGTTTGCTGTTAGCAATCGTCAGAATGACTTTATGTTACATTACTAAACAAATAGAAGCTCTAATTGTGGCATCACTTATTGTATCTTTGTGAAAATGTAATTCTAGAGTAATAGTAACCAGTACTGAGTAAATTCTAGGTTAGTATTTTAGATATATTTTCTGTAGGATTACTTGGAGGTCTTCTATCTTTATACATAAGAGAAGCAGTGGCCTAGTAGAAAGCTTTCACTTTCTGATTTCCCACCTTCTGTGCTCTCTTTGACCTGATCTGTGTCTACACAGATTTTCCTTATTTTATCTACAGAGTTTCTACAGTGGCTGCTCATTCTCACTACATTTGGAGAAAAGTATTATTAAGGACTGCTTTGGCAGGACCAGAGACCTAAAAGAGAGGGATGTCTTCTTTTGCTTTTCTTCTCGAGGAATAAAAACAAAATAACAACAACATTTGAAAAGTACAAAAAGAGCCAGAAATATATATCTAGTTCAAATGAAAATAAATGTCTCAAAGACATCTCATCTCAATTTCAATGGCTGAAGACTACAGTTTGCAAGCTGTAACTAGACTATTTAAATTTAATGAACTAGATACTCAGATTATTAAAGCTTTAAAGCCTGAGGAAGCCATAGGCAACCTTTGGTCAGCTCTTGTAATGATGCAATCTTTAAATTGAAGAACCTGGATAAGAAATTATCTTTTTCTGCTCTTACGTTGCTTGAGATGGAAGAAAAGTTTTGTCACACAAAGAAAAACAGTATACCAACATTCTCTAAGATAAATAACATGCAGAAGTATCCACATTTTCATGCAAATACAGACGGAAGTAACTTCTCTTCCTGGTTAGAGACAGTAAATCCAATGGGGAGTAATGATACACTGTGCAGTTCCCTAAGTGACAGATGAGAACACTCCTGTTAGCCTGGGCACAGTTATCCTGTGTCTACTAAAGACTGCACTAGTCATGCAGTAATCTCAACAAAACCCATTTTTCTCTTTTAGTTAAAGCATGCAGGTAGAAGAATAAATGGAATTTTTGAAACTTATATCACATAAAAGATATTCTTAAACATACTTTTGGGCTGTGTTAGGCTTTGTGGACTAACCCATGTTCCGTCCTGCTTTTCCTTCATCTCTTTGCTCTTAGGTTGGAAAAATGTATCTATGTGAATATGTACTTAGCTTTGTCTACCACAATTAATTTTGAGAAGTTTTGGACACAGGAACAAAGAATGAGAGAGTCTTGAAGAAACTTCAGTCTTGAAGAAGCTTCAGCTCCCAAGGAGAAACTTTTCTTACCAATTCCATTTTCTGCTAGAAATGCAGCCTTTTTGTTTTCATGATAGCAAAAGATCCAATGGCTAAATTCTGAGATTTGGCATTTCTCAGAAAAATAAAGGTAAGACTATCTTTTCTTCTCAGCCAGAAATAATGTTTCACTTCATAAGATGGCCATTTGATATAGTGCTATATATCTTCATTAAAATACCAGTGGGAAAATGAAACTAACATCTTTAATGAGGTCTAGCTGTATAAATTTGTGTTACATGTATTGTGGCTATTTTCCATTAGAATGTAAAGATCTCTAACATTGGAAGGTATTTGCAAAATATTAATTAAGTACTGTATTCCAGCTAGGTTGATGGGCTAAGAAAGAGACCCTTCGTCTTCCTCTTAAATTGCATAGGGTTTTCATTTGGCCTTCTTCAGGTTTCTCCAATACTTCAAGCATGCACACCTGATCTCTTTTCACACCTTCTCAGAGGCAACTTATGGTGTTAAAGAAAATATAAGGCAGGCCTGCATTTAAAGAATTCCTAGAGGTTTTTGTCAATTTTTATGAATACATAGGTCAAATGATCTATATGGGGGGTTCTGCAACTTGCAGGTACATATCTGAGGAATCCAGGTTCATTTCCTTACATAACCTACCTATTTTTGATTACTCCAGTTTACTAGGTACAGCATACGTTAGCCTTGATGTAAGAGCCACCATTTCCACTCTTAGGTAGGAGGAGAGAAGAAATAGGAACAAATTAATTCAAAAGCAAATGTTGCAGTGAGGTAGAGAGGGAAGAAAAGAGATGAGCGTGGAACGGCAGTGGGCACAAACGGGCAAATAAGCAGGGGGAAAGACTATCCATAGCAAAGTCTTGGTGAGAGAGAGCAGTGTCCAAAGATATCCCAAGAAGCAGCTTCTGGATCTTTCAGAGAGGTCTGAGATTGCTTTCCAGTCTCTAATCTAATCTGAGTGTTTTCCCACCTGCCTAGTCTTTCACCAGTCAGATTGAACCTCAGGCATTATATTCTGCCCAGATTTCCAAACTCTTACAGTACTTTCTTTTGTTGAGGTTGGGGTTCTTAAGATTTAGTTAATGTGCTTTCACACCTTATTGCAAGTCATTACTGAGGACATTAAATAAAATTGCATGTAACATCCCTGAAGCACCATATTAATATTAATTCATTAATATTTCCTGTATTTACTGTTCTTTGGTCAGGTTTCAGCCAATGTGAACTACCAATTCATGTTCAGCCACTTATCACTACCCCATTCTAAATCTTTTTAAAGTAAGGTTTTATTAAGGAAGTATTATTTCTGTTACATACCCTTATTAGTTGATTTCATATTCTTATAACAAGTAAGTATTTTTGTCTTCTGTGATTTATTAATTTTATTAATAAATACCTGGTGGTGATTTCATTATTTTTATTTTGAATAGTTACATAACACTAATGCCTACAGGCTACTGAGGCTGACTGTACAAATCCAGACAAAAATTATAGTCATTGCTACAGATAAATTATAGTCTAAGGAAAACGACACAATAGATGAATGATAAATGTTGGAAGGAATGGAAAAAAGGAAAACAAATCCTACATATTACTCAGTTAGGACCTGTAAACACAAATTATCATATCTTAAATTAGTAGATTACAGTTTGAAGAAGAGGCAGGTTCTGAGCAGGTGCTAAATGCTGGAGGCTGTTTTCAGCTTTGAGGAAGTCACTCCTTTCCTTGAAAATACCTACTTTTGTGGAACCAACATTCATGGATTCCTTGGTTTAGGACCCATGGATAGTTTTGACTGGATATCTCTTTAGATATCTCGAGTAAATCTGCATTACATTGTATTTACCACTTTGAATTACAGCAGTGACCTTTTGGGGCTCTTTTTATCTTTTTGGAGTTCTGTTTCTTATTAAAATATTTTTAAAGCAGTAAAAAATAGTGTAAAGACGCCAGGAAAAACAAGGTAAGTGTCAGTTATGAAAAGATAATAATCTATAACTGTAAAAAAATACTTCAAAGCATTTCAGCTGATAAAATGATAGGTTTTTCTTTGTGAAATTAGCCTCTGTGCACAAATGCCATGAGAAATTTCAATAAAAATATTTCATTTTAGATCATCTTCACAAAAAAATAATATTTATCCATCCTTTTATTTTTAGGATAAATTGAATGCAGCATTACCCAATTTGGAATTTGCTTAGAGCATAGTAACTTAAACATAACTTATCTTTACTTCCAGAAAAATAATACCTGAATTTTTCAAAACAACTTCCCAAATACTAAGACAGGGAGTTAAGATGACTCACTTCTTTAGACTCTTCCTGCATACACTCCCTCTGTACGCCTTTCCTCCTCAGGACAGTGGTAGTGTGAGTTGAGGTAATTTTCTGATGACATCAGCACACAACAGCTACGCTTTTTACTTCGAAAGCTGCAGAAAATAATCTCTAGCTGATGCTGAAGTGGTGCCACTAGCCTTGTTGTTTCCATCTCTCCTACCATGGAACCCCCACCTTTTTGATTTGGACAAGTATCTTTACTGGCCTAATGTGAGACAGCTAGTCTTATTAACACTAGAGACTGAGAGCAGAGTTTTTAATCCAGATTTTAGCATCTGAGAGGCTATTGCTGTGCTTGGCACAGAGGAAGATATTATTCCCAAATTACAGCCTCTCAAATAAAAGATTAGCATAAGAAAATTATGATATTTGGTCATTTTACAGCTTCCATTTGCTAGCCTCTCACTTATTCCAACTCTAATCAAATACATGTTTGTGTGCCAGTGTTTCAGTTTTAATGGAATGAAAATCTTGGTAGTCAGCTTTTTCAAGGTTTTAGCAGGAAAATAATTCTGATGCCAGTGTTGTAAAAGCAAAAAACCAGCCCATAAGAAACACTGCAAGGTTTGTTATTTCTCCACCTTGAAAATTTTGAAGGGTATATGTGGATTGTTTAGTGCAGAATGCAAATAATCTGTTAGATAACTTGATGATTTTAATAAATAATCATAGTATCCGCCTGGTTCTTACACTTACAGTTTCACTTTTACCATTTGCCTGATTTAAGATATCATAAAAATAGATACTTCAGGCTACTTCTTCTGGCTTTTTCAGAGACACACAAAAATTAATTTCACATCGTTAGCACAGATATTTCACTTACTTTCTGAGTCATCTTCTGTGTAAATGATGAGAAGATAATTATATTCAAAAATAAAATTTAACAAGTTATCCATAGACATAATATAATTAACTGAAATATGGATAAAATTAAGAACATATGGATAGTGTTTATTGTTCAATCTTATTATTTAAAGGAAGGGACTGAAGAAAAACTGGATAAGGATTTATGGAACACAATGCTGAAATACAACTAAGTGGATTTATTTAGCAAAAGCATATCTTTAATGAACTGGAGCTTATTTTTTCCTCATGGAATCTATTGAATTGTAGAACATTATGCATATGATATCTAGGCCCAATTTGTATTTCAAATACTTGAAATTCTTTTTGCAGAGTGGTATCAGGTACTGAGGGGCCTGGACCTCTCAGATCTTACATGTATTTTTGAGACTATTCCTTTAAAGATAGCTTTTTAATGAAAGATGTTCTGAAATTATTAGATAGACAGAATTCTTTGTTTGTCTGAATTCTGCCCAGTATCATTCATGTCCTGGCAGTTTAGTCACAGGATAACAAGCAATTTTCAAACCAGTGAAGGAAGAAGAGGGAAGCTATCACTAAAACCCAAGTGGTTCATAGTTCAGGGTTGCTAAGAGCTTGTTCAGGGCTCAGTGCAGGGAACAGAATTACTTTTGTTTCATTGTTGTGTTAAACTACTGCATGTATAGCAACAGTAATCAAACACATATTTGTGTGTTCTATTAAGCTCTGTAATCTGAATGAAAACACTTGGGGTATATTTAGGATAGGAAAAAACCTCTTGTGCAATAGCAGCAGCCAGGAAAGATATAACTGCACTAGACAGTAGCGGTGGCAGGACTCATGTGATGTTTCCAACTTGTCAAGAAAACTTTTCTAAAGCATGTTTTATGACTGTCTGAGAAATACAGTGAAACCCCAAGTCTGCTAATATTACTTTTCCCAGTCATTCATCGGCCCCTTTGTGGACTTCTAGCAAAACAAATACATCTATTTCTACTGAGGACAATCTGTTTTGTTGTAGCATTCATAACCATAACTGTTAACGGATGAAAAGCAGCCTAACCAAATGCACTGAACTAGAAAGAGAAGATGGACCCACTGATGACTCTGGGAGGGTGCACTGGTTTAATAGAAACTGGTTTAATAGAAAAGGCACCTAGGTCAACAACTTGAATCACAGACCTGTAAAATGTGTAATAAAGAAATCAGTTATTCAGAAAGACCAAAGGGAAACCTCAAATATCATCTTAGTTTATTAATCCTGGATGGGCAAAAGCAATAATCAAAGAAATGTGGACTGTATCCAAAGAATGTGTGTGCTTTTAATTCTCAAATAAAGGACAATTTTGAGTTTAGGATCCTTATAATTGGGAGTTACATTAATAAACAACAAATATCAGCAAAGGCTTCCATCTTGTCCAAACTAAAAATTAGTAGCAGAAGTTTCAGTATAGCAACATGTGATAAGGTTGCCTGCTGGAGACTCTGGCTGGCTTAACAATTTATTTTTCAATTTATACTGCATCAGTACCCCAAGCCCCATGATCTCTATGATTCTACACATTACATTAACTCAAGGTTCTCCAGGCTCTTCCTTGAGAAAAGTTTTCTCCATGTCTACATTACAGTGTATTTTATTTATGAATTTATGGTCGGGTACCTCAGTTCTGGTCTTGTGTTACTTAGATGCTTGGTGCTATAACCTATCGACTAAATTATTTCAGTAATCTCAGTGCTGATTGTACACACTGATGCTATGTTGTGAACTCACTCCAGAGACAAAGACTTGAGGTGGCACAGGAGCAGGTTTACCCGCCATGTCATTGGATTGGTAATTCAGATTTAGGAATATGCAGCCTCATTTATTTCCTCCAGTTTCCTATTGTATATTCTTCAAGAACTTTTTAACATCCCCCTCTACCTTCATACAAGATTTGACTTTTTGGGGGTCATTTGAAAAGGAATCAATTATTTCATAAGGTCATTACTGTGGCACTTTGTGCGTGTGTGCGATTTCTACAGACTACTCCAAACAGGCAAGAAGCTTCAGGAGGAAGACTATTGGATGAATGCAAATGAATACAATATTATGTCTCGAATGTTGACGTGGCAACTCCAGAATACAGGTGTTGCACATGCATGAGCTAACATAGGGAAGGCTACATGGCTTCATGTACAGAAAACACAGTTAGAACTCATTTCAGGCACTGAAACTCACTCTTAAAAATTGGTTTTCATAATTAAAATTATTACTCCACTATGCCACAAACTTTTGCAAAGTAGACATCAAATAAAGCTATCATTTCTTACTTGGTGGCACTGCTCCTTAACCAGATCTGCCTTCCTTCTGCCATTCCCTCCCTCCAGGCGTTCAAACTTCTCCACTGTGCTGTACAGTGCATCAGTTTAAGCAACTGGTCCTGCTGCAGAAGGACTTGGAAGAAAGAAAAGAACATTACTTTCAGCCGATGCACTGCAGGTCTTCATAAAGAGACATGTTGTACAGTGGAGAGAGCAGGAAAAAGCAGCAGGGACTACATCAGCCAGCACTGACACCAAAGACATTCATAGGGAACCAGAGTCTTAAATTTCAAACTAGTTTTAGTCTGAAATAATATTATGACACTTGCCTTGCAAAAAATCAGGGGCAGCATTCTTTTCCCATGTGGTCTTGATCGTACATCCTGTTTCCTTTTACTTATAAGGCTTGTGGTTTTGATTCACAGCTCACAGTCAGTAAATGCAACCTAACCTGCTTTGGTATCTAACATTAACCTTCAGCACAGTAAACTGTCAGCAAGAAAGAATTATGCTTGTTCCTCCCACAATTCAGTTGCTGTCATTTAAACAGCATTAATTGTACAAAACCTTTTTCATTTAATGAAAGTATTTACTTTTATAAAGTTGGATTATTGATACTTGAAAAAATACAGGAAGATAAAATGTATTAACTAGGTTTACAGTTTTCAAGAGTACTTCATAGAATACGCATTTATACTTGCTGTTAAAAAAAAGATATACTGTTAAAAAACTTGTATCAGTATTTTGCTCTAACTGGGAGAGTCTAAGGACATAGGCAAAGCAGTGTTTGTGGGCAGAGGTAGTGTCTTTTTCTAGACCAGCAGGAAAAAGCTGAAAAATAATTTATAAAATATCTAAATAAATTCTGAGCAGTTGCTTTTAACTTTTATTCAGCTTTGAAATATGCTGCTTCTATTTCAGTCCTGGAAAGCATTTCTGAGCAAATGTTGGGGTTTTTTTTTCTGTTGGTAGTATCTAGGTTTCCTAAATTATCTAATTTTCTTTTATAGGTCATTCTTATGCAAGAGGCTAAAAGTAATTAAATTTGCAGGATGAAAACATGGCACAGGCACTGCTGGTACCACCAGGACCTGAAAGCTTCCGCTATTTTACTAGAGATTCTCTCGCAGCTATTGAAAAGCGTTCTGCAGAAGAAAAAGCTAAAAAGCCCAAGCAAGAACATACAGATGATGATGATGAAAATGGTCCAAAACCAAACAGTGACTTGGAGGCAGGAAAGACACTGCCATTTATTTACGGTGACATACCTCCAGGAATGGTATCTGAACCTTTGGAAGATCTGGACCCATATTATATCAATAAAAAAGTGAGTGAATAATCTTTTGCACAAAATAGAATATTATATTCTACATTAGAAACGTTTAATCACAAAATATGATGGTTAGAGCCATCAAGCCACTAAATATACAGAAACATCCTTTCATCTAACAAAACTGATTTATGCTCTTCTATATTGTGAATCCTTCAACTTCCGTTGAGTTACTTGTTATTTACCTCAGTGTAAGGAAGATATAGCTTACTTGAGCTTGCCTGAACTTGAGAACTTGACTAAATTTTCCTGATTTCAATGTGGCAGTAAGACTGGATATGGCAAACGAGGTGTTCCAAGCATGATTTTGCAGTGGAGATGGTTGTAGATATGCAGGTAGCATCCACCGAAGTTAGTGAGATAAAGGACTGTAACCGTATTCTTTGCTTCTGTTATAGCTATATAACATATGTAAACATATATCTATATATGTATGTATAAAATATATCTCTATATATATGTAGCATAGAGACTCTGTGTAAATCTTGGGTCATACAAAACTACCACAATGAAAACTGTTGCTTGAGGTGCTTGGGATTGCTATGCTAGTTCTCTGCTGCACAGCTGTCAATTAGAAGTCCGTGGCAGACACCACAGAAAAGCTAGGTCTTGAGGAAGGAATTGAAAAAAGACAGTTTTGTTGTTCTGAACACTAATTGAGAGTTTTCATGCAGAAAGAGCAGAGCAAAGAGTTATGTGTTGTGAGAGAAAAGTGATGTGCCTGAGTTATATGTGTAAGGCTATAACGTAACTGGACTATTAATAGTGTAGTTGTGCTCCATGAAGAATTTATACCCTAAAAGAGGTGTACTTCCCCTTCTGATTTGCACAGTCATATGAAGTCTTCACTTTCACATGATCCGCAAGCCAGGGACTTGGAGATAGAAGGGCTAGTTCAAACAGATCCATTCAAGTAAAAACTTTGCCCCTTGACCTTTTTAAAAGTCAAGATCTGCAATAGAGTATATGGGTTTTGGTCTTGTAGCAATGATACAGACAAGCTGGGAACAGACTACCATTATATGATTTAAGAGAAAGACAAGGAACAAACAAGTATATCTCCGTAGCTGGGATTAGCTGTAGACTGTGTTAAAAGATCCTGTGTTTCCTCCAGGATCTGAAATAGTCCAGCCTGGGAATAGTTAAAAACAGCTGATGTCCTGCACAGATTAGTAAAAGGTACAGCTGACAGTAAGAGCAGGTTTTCCTCTGTACTCTATCTCCTTATTTCTGCATGCTCCTTTAGCAGCATCAATATGTTCTCCCAGTTCCTGATAGACCTGTAAAGTGTTGTGGGTAAGGAGGGTGAAGGAAGAAGAAGCTGTGGATAAGAACCGTAAATTCAGAAATCCAGAAGGTGTTTTATGGACAAGTGCTTGGGATTATCTTTCCTCGTCTCTCTGAAACAGAGAAGGAAATGGACACAGTTGCTCTGATGACGGCTTGAGGCATTCCGGGCTGCCATCCAGATAAGAAACTTGATGTTGAGCAACTATAAAAAAATGAAGACATAAAATACTTTAAACTGCAAAGAAAGTTATTTTGTTTGTTAGGAAAAAATCATGCCAATAGTGCTTTCATTTTTGTGGCTAAATTTGTGGTTGCCTTTTGTTCACAAAACTGTTTTAAAAATTATGGCTTCAGTAATAGGAATGGAAAATAAAGCAAATCCAGAATATGTAATTGTGTAACCTAACAGTTGCCAAAGTTAAATAAACAGTGCTGTAGATAATAGAAATATTAACATTATTAAGGAAATTTAAAGAAATGAAAGCTCAGAGAGGGAGCATTGCCAAGGGTTGTTTACATTTATATGGTTTTGGTTATATCAACAATTCCATGCTGATTCTTACTTACAATATAATTGTGCGCACTAAGCCCTTTTCTTGACTAGCTGCAAAACAATTCAGGAATGAAGTTGCATAAATAAGTTCAGGACTAAAGTTTTCTAAACAAGTCTTCTACAAATGAAGTATGAGAAAACCTGAGTAGTACTGAAGTATACTTTCTAACCTCCAATGATCAGAAAAAGTAGTCAGATTTTTTGGAACAAAAGTGTAAAAACTCAGGCTCCTGATGGACTTGTTAGTCTATCAGAGTAATTAGTAAACTGCAGAATCTTTTGTCACCGGTGACATCTGTGTTTATGTTACGTACCAGCAGAAAACAAATGGGCATCTTAAATGAGAAACAAGAATGTCATCCCTCCTCCAGTTTATAGCAGAAACTACTCTTCATCATTGGCTTGTCAATGCAGAGAAAATACATGTGAATTGGAGTCTGTCTTCAGGCTCTGCTGCAGCAGTGACCTTGGGACAGGCAACATCCTTCTACCATTTCGAGCTGGGTGAAGGACTGCAGGGCAGAGAGAAATGCCAATGAGTGCGAGTCCGTTCTCTGTCATCCTCAATGCTACGCTTGATGTTATTTGTGAGCAGGCACCAGCAACACTCCTTTACCGGTCTTCTTTCCCACTGTAGAGAGGTTTGCTTTCTCTCCCAGAGGCAGCAGACCAGATAGGCAGCAAAGGCCACAGAGAGGGCAGCATTTTTCTGATCACAGCCAAGTTTTTACAGAGAATGGAAATCAACATGGAGAACAGTGATACTATATAGCTCTGCTGAGAGCATAACAAAGACTCTATTATGGTAACACAAAGCAGAGCCATTACCATCGACAAAGAGCAAAAGGAATGAAGAATAGTCATGTCCTGAAGAAATTTCAACCAGCACCAAAGATGCAAGTAAACCTCACACACAAATACGCTTGGAATAAAAATGAAAACACTTAGGCGATGACCGCCAACAGGAACAGAATGAAAGTGAACATGAAGAGTAGGTTTATCAGGTCAAATTTTAAAAGATAACAACTACCTATATTTGGTGCTCACATATAGGGAAAATAAGAACATATTGTTAAAAATTAAAACAGCATTTTTTTGAAGAAAAGATTTGTTGTTATAAGATGCCAAATTCTGGTGTACGCTTGTCTCAGACTGCTCAGAATGATGTCAGCTGGCAATTCATTCATCCCTTTTATTTTTTCACAGATACATTTTTAGAAGATACATATAATTTATACTGTTAGTATTTAAAAATCTAAAATGAAAGCAAAATTATTTTAAAGTGATGGTTAATTGTTTAGTGACAGGTGTTTGTCCTTGTCACCATATATATATGTGTATATAATTCTGTCAAGTATTTGTTCCAAGTACAAACTGGCATTTAGAATTGCCCTTTTGCTGTTTTGGTTTTGTTAGTGCTTGCTCACAGGATAGAATGTATTTGATTAATTTGAAACTCTGACTTTAATCAAAGACTTGGTTAGAAATAAAATTGAAAATATTTTAGTCATGAAGTGCCACATTTTGCTATTATTGATAAGCTGACATCGGTGCTGATAATTCCCACCAATTTTAATAATATCAGAATTCAGTCCACATGCTGGGAAACTTAGCAAATTGGAGAATTGGCTGTGGAAGGTTTAATCCACTGTATTCATAGAAATCAGTTATTTTCCTACCACAGGGAGACAGTAGAATGGAACTTGAACCTCCCAGGTGGAGAATGGAATCCTTTAGAAAGAGGTAAAGACATTTATGTAGTCAACACTGTATTTTAATTTTGTATTTCTTTTTTGCAGACTTTCATAGTATTGAATAAGGGAAAGGCAATTTTCCGATTCAGTGCCACATCTGCCTTGTACATTTTAACTCCTTTTAATCCCATCAGAAAAATTGCTATCAAGATTTTGGTACATTCATATCCTTTTTTCTTAATGTTGATTTAAGGGTTGCCATTTAAAACTATTTAATTACTGAAATAATACTTTTCATACAGAAATACAAAGTATGTCCATGTGGGTGTACGATGCTAACTAAACATATGCTGATCACACTTAAAAAGCAGCAATATCACATGTGAATTGCAGAATGATCTTCATTCCTACCAAGGGAATTCTCTACTGAACCACCTAAAGCTGTCAGAGTTTAAATATCAGGCTTTATATACAAAAGGAGACCTGATCCCATACTAAGCCCTGCAGCTGAGGCCAAATTAGTAACAAACCATTGCACTTGAACATATCTAAGGTCACACTTTTACCAAGACCAGTAGTACTATTCATGAACTAGACTCACTTAGCAAGGACAAAAGAGCATGAGTAAGGAGCTGCTTTTTCAGGCATACTTTTTCAGCATTGTGTTTTCAGCATTGGGGTAGGCGTCCCATAAAAGATCCAGGTCAGAATAAAGGATAATATTTTCAAATATATTTCAATTATGTCCAAAGGACAACCTGGGCGTAAACAACCAACCTCTGCCTAAAGATCTTTTAGAATGATCCCCCTGGCTTCAATGAGTAATTATGTTTGGGTACTCATTTCATATTTTTACAGACTTAAGGATGTATTTAAGTTTCATTTAAATCCTAAACCTGCCATAATTATAAAAGTAATGCATTGCTTTACAGTAAGTGCACCATAATATGCCAGATGGTATACCATTTAAAATAGATAAAATTATGTGCAAGGCTTTATTTTCAGATTTTATTTAGAATGTCATGTTATTTGTACATATTTTTATACACGTAATATTTTTAATTATTTCAGTGTTATAAAACTGTCATGTTTTTCTGAGTTACATCCCTTGACTATAATCTACATTATTCAGCATGCTTATCATGTGCACTATTTTGACCAACTGTGTATTTATGACCATGAGTAACCCTCCAGACTGGACAAAGAATGTAGAGTAAGTTAAACATTTTTCCTTCTTCATTTTTACTACTTTGTTTTCATGTGGCTCCAAACAAGAAGCATTTTTGGAAAGTTGCATGTCAGAATGGGCTTTTCCAGAGTCATGAAGAATCAGATTTCATGAGATCATCAATACCTTTCTGGTTTCCTCCTGAATAATTTAAATGGTTTAAGAGTAATGCCTTGTTCTTTAAAGTTATGTCTGAGGAATATCTGAACTTCTACTGTGAAGTACAAACATGAGCTCTTGTCCTTGGGTATTCTGAGCTGTAAATTGGAAAAGGAGCTCCAGAACTTCAAATGTGCATGTAAAATTGTTGCACGTCATTCGTGAGGTCAGCCATATGTTGCATGGATATGAGTATCCATGATCTTAGCACAGTGGGACATTCATCGTGGCTCACTGATGTGAAGTCACAAGTGCCAGCCACAGCAAGCACACACAACACCCAAACCACAAGAATCTCAAACCACTGAGGAAAGGGCCTTACCTATGAAGGAGTAACAAAGAGCTCACAGAAGTAAGGAAATGACAAAGTATCTCTGTTTCTCTTTCTTGTTCGTGGTTATACATGCATGTTTGTTCTCTAACAAAATACAGACACACGTTTTCCTTTGAAATACTATGTTTTTCTTTGAAACAATACTGTTCATGAAAAACCTAGTTCTAACCACTTGTGGTTTCTTTCATTCCCTCACGTTCTCCAATAGCCATTATTGATTTCTATTTATTTATTTCACTGCATTAAGGAATCTTACTCTGAATGCTGTATTTAGAAACTGCACTAGTATTCACCCATTCCCAGTATCCTCAACAGTGACTATGACTTGTTAGGGTTGCTGAGAGTCTGAAAGGAGAGCAGTAGGGTCTGTAGGTAGATCTCCTTTATTCTGGAGGTCTGCACAGACCCACGTGTGCCTCAAGAAGTCCCTGCATTACGCTGTTTATAACTGACTATTCTGTGCTTTTAAATGAATGGTTATTCGCACACCAGGTAAATTGGTAATTATGCTCCACATCTTCAAGAATAACAGTCTGAGCATGCTTTCTTATATTTAATGATTATTTATTAAAGAAACCTGTATTATAGGGATGAGTATAGTTATTATCCAGAACTTATTTTCACAAAACTCCCTGATTTTGAAATTTAAAAGAAAAATCTTCATTTTTTGTAACACTTAGACATCTACCTGATTTGTGAATGCAAGCAAAGAGGCAGCCCTGTGAGTGCCAAAGAATGTACATACAAATATCACAGTCTGAAATGTATCTATAAATACTAGAGTCTGAAATTATTTGCAAGCACAAAAACTGAGATTAAATCAACCTTTTAGAAAATGAATAGTATATATGTGTCAGGTTCAAATTTCATCTACTGAACAACGATTACATTCTTAAGTGTTTGGGGCAAGTTAAGTTAATGATTTCCTCCGTTCACTTCTAAATACTTCTTTTCTTTTCTTGTAAGTCATCTTTGATAAAGAATGGCACTGCCTATAAGCATAAGTATGCAAAAATCCATTATTCCTGCTTTGATGCTTTTCAGGTACACCTTCACTGGAATTTATACCTTTGAATCACTTATCAAAATTCTTGCAAGGGGCTTCTGCTTAGAAGGTTTTACTTTTCTGAGAGACCCATGGAACTGGCTTGACTTCAGTGTCATTTTAATGGCGTAAGTGGTTCGAGAATTTTTTAAGCTTTTAGGGCATGAAATTAGTGGCAAATATTATTATAATAAATATATTGATTTAAAATTATTTAATTTCTGCAACCTGTGACTTTTAGAGACCGTATCACACATTTTAGTACTCATAAATCAAAGTAAAATACAGCAGGAGCCAGCACGGAGTGTCAGCCGCTAGTGTAATTACTGCTGAAGGACACTAATTTCATGTCCTATATTTTTCTGCTCACCAGAATGGAAGCCATCCCCTTGACTTCATGTCACCATCCTATTACAAGCTAATTAGTTTAATTAGCTGTTCAAATACAAATCTGAGTTTCACTTAAATGAAATTTAAGAAAAATTGATGAAAATAAATAATTATAAAAGCGAGGTGTACTGAAGAGACAGGTAAATTTTGAAGTATGATTGCTAATATTGCCACAGAGGTTTTGAAGACCCACATAATTAGTATAAGCTCTGCCTCAATTCTGAATAACTGTGATTTAATCCTACAGGTATGTAACAGAATTTGTAAACCTAGGCAATGTTTCAGCTCTTCGAACTTTCAGAGTATTGAGAGCTTTGAAAACTATTTCTGTAATTCCAGGTAAGAAGTAGTTGGTGTAAGGTGTTAGGCCCCTCGTATCTCCAACTGTTATTTGTGTGCTGTCATTGTGTTTGTGTGTGAACTCCCCTATTACAGATATGTGACAGAGTTTGTGGACCTGGGCAATGTCTCAGCGTTGAGAACATTCAGAGTTCTCCGAGCTTTGAAAACAATATCAGTCATTCCAGGTGAGAGCTAGGTTAAACACCGAGGCTGACTTTCGTTCCATTGAAGTCGAATTCACTTTTGAGCATAAGTCTTGCTGTTCGCTGCTCGTGTTGCCAGAAAAAAAAAAAAAAAGGCATGGATCATAAGCCTGGATTATGATTCTTTGCGTTTTCAGCATTAGCTTCTTTTATTTTGCAAATTCAGCCTTTGAGTTTAACAGATTCTTGCATGAAACATAAAGTATGAGGCCTATGGGTTATTTTGCTTTGTTTTTCTGCATTTTATTACGACGAGTTGTCTCCTTTACATTAAAAAAGCTTTAACGCTATGGCTTTCTTGATTTTGAATTTTGTCCTTTATTTTACCACTTAAAATTGACATTAGTCTTAAAGACAACCAAGCAACAACAAAAAAGATACCAAAAAGGAGATAAATATTGCACAGGAAAATTTATCAAACGCAAATAATTTTTTTCCCTCAAAATTACTTGCAATTCTATCTCACACTGTCTTCATACTGTTGTGAAGTCGTATTTAATATTAAATGGAAATTGAATTATTGGCAGAATATTAAATGCAGAGAAAAATTAAGAAATAAAATCAAATCTATAACAGGAAAGCATGATTGATAAAATTTCCTGCTTGAGAATAACATTATATATTCAGTTTATTGGAATATATGTACATTGCGTATTCATAAAAAAGAATCTTTTTCTTTCATTCATCTTCACAAGCTCTGAGGCTGCTCATGAAGCTTTACTTTTTGAGAAATAAAAAATAATTTCTTTTAAGTGTCTGCATGAAATCTTAATTATATGGGAAGTGCAAAGATACTCTTTGATAAATCTATGGATCTTTTCTCTTTGCAGGCCTCAAGACTATTGTAGGAGCCCTAATTCAGTCTGTGAAGAAGCTCTCGGACGTAATGATCCTGACTGTGTTTTGTCTGAGTGTATTTGCACTAATAGGGCTGCAGCTGTTCATGGGCAACTTGAGGAATAAATGCCTGCAGTGGCCTCCAGACAATTTTACTTTTGAAAGAAACATTATTTCCTACTTTAATAGCACAATGGATGAAAATGGTACATTTGTTAATATGACAGTGAGCACATTTAACTGGAAGGATTACATTGAGGATGAAAGTAAGAATGACTGATATAACTTTTTAATATATTTCTGGCTATAGTATGTAACTACTTGTAATCAGACAAAGAATATTGAATGGTGTATATTTCTGCCTTATGTAGAACTGCTTACAGTCACTGACTGACAGAGATCAAGTACATACAATAAACAACTACAATAACCAGAAGGGTTCCTAAACAAACTACAAAGTGATCAGCAGCTAGCCACTTTGATTTTATTACAATGTATTTTTATTTTACTTTGTAGTACTTTCAGGTTCATTTGATTTATTCACATATATTTCTAATGCTTTCCACACAGCTCATTTTTACATTTTGGAAGGACAAAGAGATGCCCTACTTTGTGGTAATAGCTCTGATGCAGGGTAAGACCCTTTCAAAAATCCTCTGTTATGTTCTGTAGAAAAAATAACATGAAGCCTATCCATAGCAGTTGCAACTCCATATTTAGCAGTGTTACAGAACTTACAGAGTTTTGCTGCTAAACAATGATTTCTTACTTAAGTTAAAATATTTTACTCTCTGGCTAAACAAAATACTCATTAACAGCCTTTCTTCCTGCTTGATTGGAAAATGATGTTGGTGTTAATGATAAAAGCTGAACTCTTGTAAAGTCTATTTTGGATAAGTACTGACTGAAGAAAATAGGATGAAAGCAAGGGTTAGAACTGAGAAAGAGAATACATAAAATATTAAGAAAGCACAGTAGTGACTTCATAGTTCAAGACAAAATCTTTTTTTTCAAGCCTAACTCCTTTTCATTACTGGCAAATTCTGCCATACATATGTGCCCAATTATGAGCCTAGAATTGTTAGCTGACCTCCAATACCTAACTGGCAACAGTGAAGAAGCTTAGTAAAAAAAAAAAAATCTCAGCATTATGTGGGAGATCCCTAACAGTACAATTGGATATAATTGTAAACTAATAATATTGTTTAATCTGTCTGTAACCTTAACAACATTTTAGCAATTATTTCTGCCAGGAAATTATTCATTAGGAATAAAGATTCTATTTGCAAAATATGACCGAGGAGAATTTAAATATTTAGGTCATTTCAACCAGTGAATGGATGGAAAGGGTATCTTTCATTTACTCTCTTACTAGTTCATTTCTTAGGACTTTTTTTCCTGCATGAATTTAATTGTAATTCATGGATTTCCTGTGCAAAAATAATGCATATTGTTCCAAAAGATAATAAATATGTTCTAGAAGGAAACAAAAGTTATGATTAAGTACCTTCTGTTTGGTTTTCACATAGGCAGTGTCCAGAGGGATATATATGTGTGAAAGCTGGTAGAAACCCCAACTATGGTTACACAAGTTTTGACACCTTCAGTTGGGCTTTTTTGTCACTCTTTCGGCTAATGACTCAGGACTTCTGGGAAAACCTGTATCAGCTGGTAAGAAATTTTTATGACATAAAAAGTAAATGGTAGGAAACATAAAAAATTATATAAATAGGCTTATTTGTACGTGAGCTGAAAGCATAATGCTGTTGCAGTAACAAAGATAAGTGGTGGGATAATATATAGATATACTTTCTACTCCCTAGACGCTACGTGCTGCTGGGAAGACATACATGATATTTTTTGTCCTCGTGATTTTTCTGGGCTCTTTCTATCTCATCAACTTGATCCTGGCTGTGGTCGCCATGGCCTATGAAGAACAGAATCAAGCAACCATGGAAGAAGCAGAGCAGAAAGAGGCAGAATTTCAACAGATGCTGGAACAACTGAAGAAGCAACAAGAAGAAGCTCAGGTAATGATGGAAATTGTACTTCCTGAACAGCCTTATTCTTAAGGCAAGGATAATAATCTTGTATGAATGAGAACATGTATAAATTGTGCAATGAATTACAGAAGAAAAAGGTCTTGTTTTCCACGCAAGTTAGGAAAGTGGAAATAGCCAGTGAAAACGAGGAACTAACCAAATAGCAAAAAAGCGGGCTAACGGTAAAGAAAAGAATGGTACTAAGTTCACCAAAAGACTGTAAAAGTAAAATATTTGTGATAAGAGTGTCCTCGAAACCTGACTTTAAGTAGGTATAGTTCATGATGCTTTTATGTTACAGAACTTATGAACAGCATGAAAAAAGTCTAGTGACGTTACTTCTGGTTGACGGTCTGAGTGAGAATTTCCAGGCTTGCTGTACTTAATAGTTCTTCCCCAATATTCAGAAAATAGAGAGAAGGACTGTAATCACTGTTCTTTTAGGTTTCTATCCAGCAAGGTATTTAAGCGTATCCCTAATTCAAGCACACTGAAGTCAATCAGAAGTTTATATATCCTTAGAACAGACTAGCAATATTTATAGCAAAGGTATTACTTCAGAATTCTTTTAAAGTAATCTTTGTTTTCTTTGAAAAGAGAAGAAAATTATTTAAAATTTTATGAGAAAAAAGACATTTTAATAGATACTTTTGTGTGAGGTTTTCTTATGTGAAAGTAAAATATATGCAGGAATTCAGCTCCGTGAGTCAGACATCTGTCTCATTTCTGGACTGATTTGCTATTGCTTTTCATCTGCAATATAGTCATTTTCAACAGGACAATGTTTATAAAATGCTAGCAGATTAGAATCTTCTATGAAACTATAGTTTTGGTAGTATTTTACAACTACTTTCACTAAGTTAGAATGATTCTATAAAGTGTTAATAGAAAGTGAAACTCCATCTTTTTCTTGAAAAGAAAGCTTTATGCATGACCTGTGAGATCTAATTAGCATATCTGTATTTTAGTCATTAAACCTTATCACTTCCAAATGACTTAAAGAAAAAGCAGAATCCTGCAAAATTCAAATTAAAAAAAATTAAGGATCAGCAAAGACTACTTTTTTTAAAAAAAATCTGGTATTTTCATCCATGAAAGGCACTAAATCACATTATATCAGAAGATACCAGGAGGCTCATCTAGATGTTTGTGTGTTTGAGAGTGGGACAGAGATGAAGCTGATCCAGAATTAGGAAGAAGAATAGAACCATATGAAACAGAGACTACAATGAAGGTTGGATAAAGGCCCTGGAAAATCGTTACTTTTTTAAATGAATGACCACTCAATTCATTATAAGAAAAGCAGTATTACAGTCAAGATCCCTTTTGTATGTGAAAATATTAGCAGAAAGTATGCATTACAAGGTGGATCACTGAGCTGCTGAATTGGTTGCTGAGACAGAAATGAGCATGAGACCCATCTCTTCACTCCCTTGACACTGAACCTATTTATCCACAAACCTAAGTCATCACAGCGGTCTTTGGATTGCTCCACTTGTTTGACCTTTGGTGTTAGTATTATGAAGTAGATGGGTGATGACTCAGCATCTGCTGCCTTTGTTTCTGTTAGAGCATTTGAAGGATGATATTCTGAAACCAGTATGACAAAATTTTGAGTATCACTTCTTTTAATTGATAAACACTTCCGAATCCTTTTAATACTCCGTTTAGCAGAAAAAGTCTTTATCAAGTCAACTTGTATAGCACGGGTTGTATATTGTGGCACAGAAAGCCATTAATTCATACTATGAGCTTTCAAACTATCCTTTCCTGCTGTAGAGAGATACCTCATCATTCCTGAAATACTTGGCAATGAATATAATATGTTTTGCTGGATAATTACTAGTCATCTTTGTTATATAACCCTCGTCTCTTGCCATTTATCACACCACCCTTTTTTGTAAGCTCACAGCAGCCTATCATCTTCCCAAACGTATTTTCCACTGCAGAATTTCATAGCAATCTCCCAGATAGATCTTTCTAGGAAAAGTACTGGACACACTCCCAATTCTTCCTTTATTTCATGACTAAATGAACCGGTTACCCTAATGAACCAAATCAGATAGGCTGACCACTGTAGTTGAAGATACTGGTCCTGAGTTTTGGGATGGCTCTTCGTTCCAGTGAGTCATCTCATCCCTTTCCATCAGAGAAGAAACCCAAACTTTTTCTTCTTTCTGGCCGCAGCAGCAACAGGCAATAAATGTACCTTTGTGTATCTATAACAAAGACCTAGAGTGCTGTTACAGTGGGAAATGTGGGAGGGGAAACAGGAAGAGGGAGGTAGGACTTGAAGACATGTCTAAAGGGTGTGCCTGTTGCCAGTGGACGTAGAAGGAAAGTGAGGGGAGTGTCCTTGCTGTGAAGACAGTGAGGAAAGGCTGAATTCAACTACTTGCAGGCTGCTAGTTGGATTATGATACATTAACTCGTATTGTGGATGTTAGGGATTAGTTTTCTCTGTAAGGACTCAGAAGGGATCAGCCGAATTAGAGCATGATGTGGGGCTTTTCTCAAGAGAAAATGGGGAAGCAAGTCTGAAATACATGAAAAAACACCATGTTTATACTTTTCTGACTACCTTAATTTTAGACCAGTGTCTTGTGCAGCAAGTCTTTAAGGAATAGTGATGCTATTGTTCTGCTGAAGTTGATGCTTCAAGTAGCTCATGCTACTAAACAATGAGGAGCTATACAACTCAATAGTTTATCTTCAACTTGTTTGTGTATATTTGCATACTCAAGGGTGTACAACCAGCAGTATTACCACAGTGATAATAAAATATGATCTAAAATTGTTCATTTTTGGCCTACTAAGAATATCTTGCTTTGTAACCTGACAGGCAACAGCAGCAGTAGCAGCAGCATCAGTTGCATCAAGAGATTTCAGTGGTGTAGGGGGATTAGGAGAACTCTTGGAAAGTTCTTCAGAAGCGTCAAAGTTGAGCTCAAAGAGTGCTAAAGAAAGAAGAAACAGAAGGAAGAAAAGAAGACAGAAAGAAATGTCTGAGGCAGAGGACAAAGGAGATATTGATAAGTTCCCCAAGTCCGAGTCAGAAGACAGTATCAGAAGGAAAAGTTTCCGATTCTCCACAGAAGGAAGTCAACTGACATATGAAAAAAGGTTCACGTCTCCTCACCAGGTACAGCACTCTTTTTATTAAATCATGTACGTCTACTCTAATTTGTTTTTGACTGAAATTACAGCAGCTTTACATGCTGGAAGTTAAGTAAAAGGTGAGTGAAGGGAAAAAACAGTGGTAGTACCGTTAACAGTGTCACAATTTGATATGGTTTGACCCATTCTATTAGCAAAGGGATAAAAAGAACATACCAAGGATAATTGTAAACTTAAGTAAAACATTTCTGAAAATGTATTTCTGAAGATGTATCTGGCAGATTGGAGAACAAATCAAAGACTCTGATTAGTACTCATATAGTTGCATTAATCAACCATAGGTTCTCTATTCTGCATCCATTTCAAAACTATACAAATATGTGGGGCTTTTTAGCAGAACACATCATCAAAATACCCTGCATAGGAAATTCCACACTACCATTACTTTCTATTGTTTTCCTTAATAAGTTTCTTTAAATGGTAGATAATAAGAAAAGTAGCTCTAGTAGTCCAGAATAAAGACAAACTATACAGGGATCGTTTGGGTTTATATTTATAAGAATTTAGTCATACTGTTCTTTTTAATTAGGAATTTATTATAAAAGATGGAGAATCATTGCAATCATAGAAAAATAGTTTAGGAAGGGCCTCTGGAAATCATTTAGTCCAAACTTCAAAGCTCTACTCCCTTAAATCAAAGGATCTCTTCCATCGCTTAAGGATACTTTTGCTTATGTCAAGTCTACACACAGTTACGGTATTTGTAGAAAAATCACTCAAAATGCAGGTTGTGGTTTAGCCCCAGTTGGCAACCAAGCACCATGCAGCCACTCACTCACGCTCCCCCCCTCAGTGGGATGCGGGAGAGAATCTGAAGAGCAAAAGTAAGAAAACTCATGGGTTGAGATACAAACAGTTTAATAATTGAAATAAAATATAATAGTAGTAATAATAATAATAATAGTAATGAAAAGGAAAACCATGAGAGAGAGAGAAACAAGAACAAAACCCAAGAAAAAAAACCAACTGATGCAACTGCTCACCACCCGCCGACTGACGCCCAGCCAGTCCCTGAGCAGCAATTGCTGCCCCCTGGCCAACTCCCCCCAGTTTCTATACTGAGCATGACGTCATATGGTATGGAATAGCCCTTTGGCCAGTTTGGCTGTGCTCCCTCTCAGCTTCTTGTGTGCTTGGCAGAGCATGGGAAGCTGAAAAGTCCTTGACCAGTGTAAACATAGTCACTAGCAACAACTAAAACATTGGTGTTGTATCAACATTATTCTCATACTAAAATCCAAAACACAGCACTATATTAAGTACTGGAAAGGAAATTAACTCTATCCCAGCTGAAACCAGGACAGTATCCACCCCTTATTCTATACCTTCTATGTCATGCCCAGGTCCTATACTTTCCCGTACATTCCAATTAATCACCACCACTTTCCCTGTCTTTTGATATGTACACACAGCTATCATTCCCTTGGTCTATGGGCCATCCCTCTAAAATGTCCATTGAGTTCATTTAGTCCATGACTTTGGGTTCCATCTGTCATAACAGTCCTGGGCAGGAGAGATGGTGTGTGGTGTTGGATTGTTGCATGCTGAAGCCAGTTCTGGTTCCATCACTGCTGTGCTTTGCTCATCAAAGTTTCATCAAAGTTCATTCTTCATGAATCTGGGTGATTCTTATTGTAATACTGTTGATATGGCATATAGCAACCATAAAAGTGATGACATACAGCATTATATAGCAATTAATGTAATACCATTCAGCTCATTGGCTATTTTAACCCAAAATCAAATCTCCTTGAGGTACACATCAGACTTCCCCATCCTTCCGCATCATCCACCAAGTGCACCAGGTCCTTGAGCAAAAGCAATCTCACAAATGGGTTTGCCTTTGCATGAGGCAGGAGTAACCCAGACTGTCTTCCCCAGCATATTTTTTACGTGCACTACAGGGACTTTATCCCCTTCTACAGTACATAAAAGTTTTGATTGGGCAGGGCCAGCTCAATTGGCAGATCCCCTAGTGTTGACTAACCAGGTGGCCTTTGCTAAATGTGTATCCCAATGTTTGAATGTCCCACCACCCATTGCTTGCAGTGTAGTCTTTAACAGTCCATTGTATTGTTTGATTTTCCCAGAGGCCGGTGCGTGATGGGCGATGTGATGTACCCACTCCATGCCATGCTCTTTGGCCCAGGTGTCTATGAGGTTGTTTTGGAAATGAGTCCTGTTGTCTGACTCAGTTTTCTCTGGGGTGCCATGTCGCCACAGGACTTGCTTTTCAAGGCCCAGGATAGTGTTCTGGGCAGTGGCCTGGGGCACAGGATACGTTTCCAGCCATCCGGTGGTTGCTTTCACCATTGTGAGCACATGGCGCTTGCCTTGGTGGGTTTGTGGGAGTGTGATATAACCCATCTGCCAGGCCTCCCCGTATTTATATTTCAGCCATCGTCCTCCATACCACAGAGGCTTTAACTGCTTGGCTTGTTTGATTGCAGCGCATGTTTCACATTCGTGGATAACCTGTGCAATAGTGTCCATGGTCAAGTCCATCCCTTGACCACAAGCCCATCTATATGTTGCATCTCTTCCTTGATGGCCTGAGGTGTCAGGGGCCCACCCAGCTCTAAATAATTCACCCTTATGTTGCCAGTCCAGATCCACCTTGGCCACTTCAATCTTAGCAGCCTGATCCACCTGCTGGTGCTTTTGATGTTCTTCAGTGGCCAGACTCTTGGGTACGTGAGCATCTATGTGACATACTTCTACAACCAGGTTCTCTACCTGGGCAGCAATATCTTGCCACAGCACGGCAGCCCAGATGGGTTTGCCTCTGCGCAGCCGGTTGCTCTGCTTCCATTGCTGTAACCACCCCCACAAGGCATTTGCCACCATCCATGAGTCAGTATAGAGACAAAGCACTGGCCACTTTTCTTGGTCAGCAATATCTAAAGCCAGCTGGATGGCCTTCACCTCTGCAAACTGACTCGATTCACCTTCTCCTTCAGCAGTTTCTACAACTTGTTGTATAGGACTCCATACAGCAGCTTTCCACCTCCGATGCTTTCCTACAATACGACAGGACCCGTCAGTGAACGGGGCATATTGCTTCTCATTTTCTGATAGTTTATTATACAGTGGGCCCTCCTCAGTATGCATCACCTCCTCCTCTGGCAATATTCTGAAATCTTTGCCTTCTGGCCAGTCCATAATTACTTCCAAGATTCCTGGGCAATTGGGGTTTCCTATCCGAGCCCGTTGTGTGATCAGTGCAACCCACTTACTCCACGTAGCATCAGTTGCATGATGTGTAGAGAGGACCCTCCCTTTGAACATCCAGCCCAGCACCGGCAGTCGGGGTGCTAAGAGGAGCTGTGCTTCAGTTCCAACCACTTCTAAAGCAGGTTGAACCCCTTCATATGCTGCCAATATCTCTTCTTCACTTGGAGTATAGCAGGCCTCGGATCCTCTCTATCCCCAACTCCAAAACCCTAGGGGTCGACCTCAAGTCTCCCCTGGTGCTTTCTGCCAGAGGCTCCAGGTAGGGCCGTTCTCCCTGGCTGTGGTGTAAAGCACATTTTTTACGTCTTGCCCTGCCTGGACTGGCCCAAGGGCTACTGCATGAACTATCTCCCATTTAATTTATTCAAAGGCTTCTTGTTGCTCAGGGCCCCATTTGAAATCATTCTTCTTCCAGGTCACTTGGTAGAGAGGGCTTACGATCAGACTGTAATTTGGAATATGCATTCTCCAAAAACCCACAACGCCCAAGAAAGCTTGTGTTTCCTTTTTACTAGTTGATGGGGACATAGCTGTTATTTTGTTGATCGCATCCATTGGGATCTGACAACATCCATCTTGCCATTTTATTCCTAAAAACTGGATCTCCTGTGCAGGTCCCTTGACCTTACTTTGTTTTATGGCAAAACTGGCCTTCAGAAGGATTTGGATTATTTTCTTCCCTTTCTCAAAAACTTCTGCTGCTGTATTGCCCCACATGATGATGTCCAGATGTTCTGGAGCTTCGCCCTGTTCCAGTGCAGTCTGGATCAGTCCATGGCAAATGGTAGGGCTGTGTTTCCACCCATGGGGCAATCAATTCCAAGTGTACTGAACGCCCCAAAGGGATTGAGAAAAATGCATTAGCGATATCAGTTGTGGCATACCACTTCGCTGCCTTTGACTCCAGTTCGTATTGAAGTTCTAGCATGTCCAGCACGGCAGCACCCAGCAGCAGCATGACTTCATTCAGGCCACGATAGTCTACTGTTAGCCTCCACTCTCCGTTAGACTTTTACACTGGCCGTATAGAACTGTTAAAAGGTATGCAAGTATTGCTGGTCACTCCCTGACTCTCCAGTCAACAAATCAGCTTATGGATAGGAATCAGGGAGTCTCGGTGCGCTATTGCTGCTGGTGCACTCTTATGGTAGCAATCAGCACCTGTTGTTCTTCAACCCTCAGGAACCCCACAACAGAAGGGTCCTCCCAAAGACCAGGCAGGGTGCACAGCTGTTCAATTTCCTCCATCTTTGCAGGTGAGTATTGCCAATGAGCTGGTGTACAACGCTGGTGCGCTCTGTACCAACTTCCACCATGTGGGTCGCGTGCACCTGACTTCATCTGGGTCTTTGGATAACTGCTCATTGTCCAGGTCACCATAAATCACCTCCAGCACAGCTAATTCCCTCAGGTACTGGTTACCTCTCTCCGTGGTGGTCCATTTGCCTGGGTGATATATAACATCTTCCTTGAAGGGATATCTTTCCTTCATAGCTGACAGTAGTTGCCTCCAGAGGCTCAGGGCTTGTGCCCTTTTCCAATCGCTTTGTCAATGCCCCCTTCCCTAGAAAGAGATCCCAGCTGTTTGGCTTCCCTACCCTCTAATTCCAGGCTACTGGCTCCATTACCCCAGCATCAGAGCAGCCAGGTGACAATGTGCTCACCAGGATGATGGCTGAAATTTTTTCGCATATCTCGCAGCTCATTCGGCGATAGGGATCGGGTGGTTTCCGTCTTGTTTATGAGCTCTTCCTCTTCCTCCTCCTCTCCTCGTGATGGCCCTGCTTTTTCATCATCCCTTTCTAAACAAGCTGACTTTCGCTTCCAAGATTTCTTCTTGTGTATAGGGGCGACTGATACCGGCATGGGTTGGTTCCCTGGTTCAGCCACAGTGCCTGTTGCGGGAGTTGGAGTAACCGCAGTGCCTGTCACTGGGCTTGGAGTAGCCGCAGCGCATGTCACCAGGGTTGGAGTAGTCGTAGTGCCTGTCACCAGGGCTGGAGTAGCCACAGTGCCTGTCGTTTTGTCATTAGATCCAGAGACCTTCTCTTCCCCTTGAGGGTTCTGAATAGTGTTGAACAGGGCCCAGTAGGCATGGGCCAGGCCCCAGCACATTGCGGTGATTTGTGTGTCCCTAGAATTGTCAGGGTGACAGCATACTTTTTCTAAATATTCTACTAATTTTTCAGGATTCTGCACTTGTTCAGAGGTGAAATTCCAAAATACCAGAGGTGCCCACCATCCTAGGCATTTGCCCATGCTATCCCACACACCCTGCCACTCATAACTATCCAGCCTTGGGGCAGATCTCTGGATGATATTCTTAAATTGCTTATTAACCTTAGAAAAAACCAAAACAATATTTGCAAGAAATACCAATAGATGTATCTTAACTACCCAAGGATGTTCAAGATACTGAAAGGTTATTGTAATGAAGGAGGAAACATCATAGAAGAAAGTAGCGGCGGTGCCATTCTGTATTTCCTCCATAAAAAAACCCTCTCAGAGGAAGAAGTATAATTTCTAATTGTCTCCACGAGGTGGTACCCGAAGTACAGTAATGGCTTCAGTGCAAAACCCAAATACCAGATTAAGCTCAAGGACAGTGTTTTAATAACAAATCTCCCAGGCAAACATCAGTAATCACTGCAGAGCACAGCAAACTGCAAAACCAACACTGATCTTTAACATGTATAGCAAAAAAAAAGAGCATGGTGCATAAATATAAACCAATATAGAGAACAGATGATTCAATATAGTGACCTGCAACTATTAACAGATCTAAATTCCTTAATATGCTCTGGTTAATCTGTTATTATCTCAAACCCTTTGAGCCCCACTTTGGGTGCCAAATAGGACTGTTGTGGTTTAGCTTCAGTTGGAAACTAAGCACCACACAGCCACTTGCTCACCCTCCCCCCCAGTGGCATGGGGGAGAGAATCTGAAGAGCAAAAGTAAGAAAACTGGTGGGTTGAGATAAGAACAGTTTAATAATTGAAATAAAATAAAATAAATAATAAATTGTAATGAAAAGGAAAACAGAGAAAGAGAGAGCGGAGAACAAAACCCAAGAAAAAAACCAAGTGATGCAACCACTCACCACCCGCCTACTCACGCCCAGCCAGACCCCAAGCAGCGATCGCTGCCCCCCAGCCAACTCCCCCCAGTTTATATACTGAGCATGAGGTCATATGGTATGGAATAGCCCTTTGGCCAGTTTGGATCAACTACCTTGGCTGTGCCCCCTCCCAGCTTCGTGTGCACCTGGCAGAGCATGGGAAGCTGAAAAGTCCTTGACTTTACTTAGCAACAACTAAAACATCAGTGTGTTATCAATATTATTCTCATACTAAATCCAAAACACAGCACTATACCAGCTACTAGGAAGAAAATTAACTCTATCCCAGCCGAAACCAGCACAATGCATCTCTTCAAAATGATAATGTCTGGTCTCAGCCAATAGATGACGTTTACCTACCAATACTATTCATGTTTAACTACCAATGTTTATCCTATTTAATGTTCATATCACCTGTGTTAGTTTACAGACTCATATAAAATATGAGATTCAGTGGCAGAAATACTTCATGCTGAAATGTATGCACTGAGGGGAGGAAAGCTTAATTTGAGACAAAGCCTCAGTAATTAGTCAAGTATAAAGGATGATGCCTGGTCTGAAAAAGATACATTTGCATTTCCAAGGAAGCAAAGTAATGATTATTATAATTAAGAAGAATGACCAGGTTGTTAGGGTTAGGGTTCAATAAAGAAATAAATAAAATGTAAGAAATAAATAAAATGTAAGAAAAGCAAATTACTAAATCTATCTCAACTCCTTTAAGTGATATTGTAAAACCGTATTTCCAATCTAATAAAATGTACTATTAGTTTTGGGCCAAAGCTGCTCCAAAAAATCTGTCATTAATTGGAAAGGGCTTTGAGTCAGGCTGATACAAAGGAGCTGCAGCCAAAGATCTCATCTTAGACTGCACAGTCCTGCCTCACTTAGTTTTATGCATATATATATATATATATATGTATGTGTGTGTGTGTCTGTGCATCATAGATGAGGATGGTGAGTGACTTGACCACACTACAGAAGAGTCACTGACAAAGTCTGAGCAGAAAGGAATTTCTGACTGCTAGTCCCTGTGCTTTAACTACTTGATAATAGGCCTCTCCATTGTCTAGTCTAAATTCCCTGATGCTCTTTTATATACTTCTGGTGAAGAGACTGATTAAGGAATATATTAAGTTTATATTAAATAAATTTTTTGGTGCACAGAAAAAATACTCAATACAGAAGCATGTATACGAAGGGGGAGGAGAATTTGAGACAAAGAGATTCCATAGATAATAAACTTTCTGTAGCTTTATTAACATACAGTAAAACATTGTTGCACGTATTTGTTCATACTCTGAAACTCAGAAGGCTTTCATCCTGTCAATTGTCATGAGGAACTATGAAACTTCCACAGAAACTTAAGAAACTTAGGAAAGCAAGGCATTTCAAATTACTTTTGATAACATGAAAATTAAATATGAATTCATGATGCAGAATAAATAATTAAAAATCATTAAAATAACGTGAAAAAATATTTTATATGTCTTAGATTTGAAAAAAAAGAAGGAAATGGTGCATAGACAGGAAACAGCTCATCTTGAGACGTCATGAATTACACAGCAGGAAGGAAATGTGACCATATGAAATAAATTTTTTAAAAATTAATTTAAAATTTTAAAATACAAAGAGACTTGTATCAAGCAAATAATCTAACTGAGGATAATTTATTAATTAAAGACTGTCTTGGTAATTGGTTTTGCAGTTGTAAAAATGCTTTGGGGCAAACGTTGCCTGCATACAACTGAAATAATACTGAGCTGCCACAAGAATGGAAAGATTACAGGCAGTAGAACTGGTAAAGGAAGAGCTGCTTTGTCTTGTTAGCCATGCAGTTAGCTCCCTGGTGAAACAGGGTGGCAGAGCATGAAACAACGTGTAGAATGGTAAGGGGAGATAATCTGCCCAGTCAGCCCCTGTAGAGCTTTTGTCCTTTGACACAGTATTCCATGTGCCAATGATGCAACCTGCAAGAAAAGCCAAGCTTTACTTTCAGACCTTACTTTTCAGGAGCACGTAGACACAAATATTTCTGCCTCTACACGTGTTAGAATTGCAGCCATTTTGGTTTATATCTTTTGTCTCAGTCCAGCAGGGACTTGTGGAGCAGCATTACTCTTCCCAAATCCCTGAGGGGCCTGATCCATTTAGCTGTGCTCAGAGCATGATAACACATATTGGAAAGATTGGACTACAAACAAAACATAGCAGCCATGGAAACATTCTGTAAAAAGAAAAGGGTAGCGGTGGTAGTCAGATGAAACCTAGTGAGCATGTGATTTTTTGAAGGACTGTAGGTTGGCCAAATACATTTACAAAGAAATGTACAAAGGGTGCAATAATTAGTTTACCACTTTGTCAGAATTCAGTGTCATGCTCTATAGCAGCTAGAGCTTTTTTTTAGATAAAATTATCTTTCAGCATAAGCAAAACAGCACTTTTTCCTCCAGCCAAGTTTACATAAATGGGTTAGCAAAACCATTTGGCTGATATTCTTCAAGTAACTCAGCCTGAGGGTGACAGCCAGCGTAGAAAATTTCAGCCCAAATTATTAAAATTTGGTGTAGCTGTAAGAGCAGAAAGAATACATCTCATAATGGTAAACACCTGCCAGCCTTTATAACAGGCGGTACTAGCAGTTCAGCACACACATTATGTATGTGTTTGTATAAATCTGAGTATGCATATACAGAGATACCTATGGATTGATATACGTATATATTCGTGCTTGGTTTTCACAGTATTAATATAGGCTTATATATTATAATGCAGTTTTCACTTTCACTTTAATTATCCTGGCATAAAAACCACTGCTATTACATATGAGCACTTTCCACCTGCAAAACTAGTGAAAAATTGAGAATAATCTCAAACCACATTTTTGATGTACCAAGATGTGAAGATTTGTACAAATGCAGAATTGAAGAAAGCTTAATGCAAGGTTTCTTTTTTCCACAATTAGTCCTCATTTTATTTATTCATGAATGCTGTTAATAAAATATGTAGCAAGGGAGAAGAACATTCCATTAACCAACTTCTACTGTAATTAAAAGATGAATTACCAACAACCACTGATTTATTTTTCTCATTTGTAAGAGGATGTCTTTAGGTAACGGTGTCCCTGGTGAATTCTTGCTTTGAGCTGCCTGATGGCCAAGTGGTACCTTCTGGTAGGTGTGCAGCCTGCTATAGCCCCCAGAGTGCTATGCCCAAGAGTGCTACTAGTCATGTTCACACTGAACCTCCAGAGCTTCCCCAAGCTGTTGCCTCTGTCTTCTAGTTTGAGAGTACTATGTATGTTGTTCCCACACTATTGAGCCTATTGTGAAGAGGGCAGACAAGTTCTTTACATCAACTTAGACTGAATTTAATACCAAGCTTAAGACCATTTCTGCCTCTAGCAAATAGAATAGAAAACAATGATCAGTGAGCATTATCAGTTGTTATCCCTAGGAATCCAGGGGATGAAGAAGGGAAGAAAAATAAAAGATATTTAGCTGTCCTCTAATAGAATAACGAATAAAAGACAAATATCTGCAAAACCTTGATAGTGATGTTCAGAACTGTTTTCACCACAGTCATGGGTCTATATCAATCCAACCTGACTTCTTTGATCAAAACTGTCCAACCTGACTTACGTTTTCTGCATAACTTTTCCTCAGTCCTGCTACACTACCTTAAAAAGAATTTTTCCCCTCTACATCAGGTCCCCTAATAAGCACATTCCCCTAATAGACACACTGATACTATTGAAGAAAAAAGTGACTATCCTTCCTCCTGTAACTATTCTTTGAAAAGCCAAGAACTTTGAACTTCAGTTCTAATGCTGTTTTGTTTTGGTTTGTTTTAAATCTTTTACAGTCTTTGCTAAGCATTCGTGGTTCCCTGTTCTCACCAAGGCGCAACAGCAAAACAAGCATTTTCAGTTTCAGAGGTCGTGCAAAGGATATAGGATCTGAAAATGACTTTGCTGATGATGAGCACAGCACTCTTGAAGACAATGAGAGCAGAAGAGATTCTCTCTTTGTTCCAAATCGACATGGAGAACGGCGCAACAGTAATATTAGTCAAGCAAGTGTGTCTTCTAGAATGGTACCAGCCCTTCCAGTAAATGGGAAGATGCACAGCACTGTGGATTGCAATGGAGTAGTTTCCTTGGTTGGAGGACCTTCAATTCTAACTTCACCTACTGGTCAGCTTATACCAGAGGTAATTATAAGTAAACCAGTAATTATTACATTTTGGTTCAGGCACGGAATTTTTTCTTGCTCCTCACATCTGCATGCCTTACCATTTCTTTGAGCTGTGAGAAATAACTTGCAATAGCTTCTAAATAACAGAACATAAGGGAAAAAAAGTCCTCAACCTCCTATGTCTGAGCCTCAGTAAAGTATTATATCCTTTTTGCCTTCAGCAGAGATCTGCACATAGAAAGAAAAAAACATAAACTGAATTTGACAATCTGTATATAGTTTCACCTCATCAACAAAGGTAGACATGTGGTATATAACTAAGGCTATAACTAGGAAATACGTATAGGAAAACACCTGCAAAATTAAGCAGAATGCAGTTACTACTCCCATGATAGTTAATAGAAATACCCCTTACGGAATTTATCTTGAAGAAATTTTTCTCATAACTTTAATGAGAAAAATACGTACAATTCCTATGTACCTTTGCAATTACATTACATTTTGGTGTCAGTTTTAGACTTCTGTAAGCTAAGATGTTCTTTCAAACTTTCAAAAAAGCAAGTTTTTCATACATAGTATTTTAAGATGGATTCAGTATGGTATTTTGGTGGCTATAATAGCACTGTATTTAACCTGAAAAATATTTTCTTTATAAATAAGTATTGAGATTTCATTACTACTATTACACATTTCTTTTTATTTTTGTTTCTCTCCTATCTTGATATAGACCTTCATACCAGAAATTCAATCAGATTACCTCAGAGGTTATGCGTATATAGTTCTATTTCAGAAATACATTCACTTGAAAAAAGATTTAGCCATTTAACTCAAAAGTCTTCTCTAAAGAAATAGTACTAGTGAATTCTGAAAATGGTTTTAGATCTTCACACTAAGATAACTTTGAAATCCCTTATGAGTTCTGCAGGCTTTTTTATTATTTTTCTGGGTGGGAACAGAATAATGAGAAAAAGAGTGAGTGGTTTCCATGAATCACAGAATCACTGGTAGAGCAGGAACCACAATTTAGGAACTTTTTAATCCCACTCCTGTGTTTAGATCCCTAGGCCACACACCAGAAGAAAAGCAAAGCAACTGTAAGGACACCTACATGCTACACAGTAGTGACATGTTAGGCACATTTAAATCAGAGCCAGGTATTATTGTTTTGAAAAGATAATTAGAAGCCATACAAAACAGAGAGGACTTGCATATTCATTGCAAGAATATACCACAAATTCTGTATGAGCATTGTGGTGGGTGAGAATTAGGGAGAAGAAATATTAAATAAGATGTGATTTTTTTCTCATATAAAATTTTCCAACCACACTTATCAGGTTAGGAACGCAGTACATAGTATTAGAGAAATAATTAATTCCTAGAATTATACTCATGTTTCTTGTATCAAAGTTACTTTCTTAAATAATAGTTCACCTTTCTCTGTACTCACACTTTAATTATTTAACATGACTAGCTGCTGGAAATTAAGGTGACAGGTTTCAACTCTGATCAGTTTTTCTTGAAAGAATAATAATAATCACTAGCAAAAAGATACCTAGCCAAAATTTTGTTCACTTAGTCATTTAAATGAGAACCACCTTTGGTCCCACATTGCCTTGGGACACATTGTGTCCTCCAGTTGATTATTTGTAGCACCGTACAAAATTGCCACTAAGTTCCTCAATAAAGAACAAAGAAATTCCTACAGGAACAGAAACCTTCAGTGTGTAAGTCTAGTATGCTGCACAAAGCTGATTTTGATTATCACTACAGTATTTATACAATAAATATTGTTAATTGGCTGTTGAAGAGGATGGTTTAATTCCTCAGTATTTCATTTGCAGGGCACCACTACAGAAACAGAAATAAGAAAAAGAAGACTGAGTTCTTATCAAATTTCCATGGAAATGCTGGAAGATTCTGCTGCAAGACAAAGAGCAATGAGTATAGCCAGCATACTTACAAATACAATGGAAGGTATTTGATGCATTTTATCTGACAGGCAGTTCAGTGAATTTCTGCTAACTACATGTACAGAGCAATCATTTACATAATTTCCTTTGTAAATGTAAAACAGGACATGTGAAATCTCTGAACATCTGATACAAAAGGCTTTTGAGCATTTCTAAGATCATTTACACATTCTAAATGCTTAGTCATTTATTTTTCGTGAGACCTTCCAAATATTACTCTACTGAGTGGACTAACAGAGACAAAATAATCATAGCTAGGGGATTGCCAGAACCCCAAACAGAGAATACAGGGATTTTCTTCCTATAAGACATCAACAGGAAAAATCAATCAAGATACACAGGAATAGCTATGATAAAGGCAGTGATGTGCTAGAACAGTCATTTCCCTTAGACTTAAAATCCAAGGATAGATAATAGGAAATTGGAATGAAAAAGATAGTTTTAAAGAAAACAACCAACTGTAATCAACCCATGCCAATGCACATGAACTGCCTTCCTCAGGCATTTCGTAAACTTTCTTAGGTAAGTATATAAAAGATAAAAAAATATTATATTTACTATATGAAAAAGCATACATTGTTGGAATTGTTTTGCTTATTTAAGGGAAACGGAGTACACTCACACTTCATGCATATGCCATTAAAATATTTTTATAAGCTTAAAGGATCTATCTACTGTATACTGGCACAGTGTGACAGCTGTTACAGTAAGACAAACCCTGTGGATGTCCTACAACACATATTCTAAAAGGACAAGAAATTACCAAGAAAATTTACAGTGTTCTTAAGATTACTTTAAGTCAGAATTGAAATATATTTTTTAAGGTGATTTCTGAAGCCCTTTGCTCTCAGATAAACAAACAGATCCCAAACTAATTGTAGTCAGAAATATAAGGCTTATATCACCTATTTTCTTCTAAAAATATTCACAAACCATTCTCACAAGCATGTATCTTTCTGAGTATATCTTCCTACGTTAGTGCAAGCGTGAACTGTTGGTACCTCTTGATTCTCGGTGTGCAATTCTTAGTTCTCCTCCTGGGTAGAGAGGGTATCCCCTTAGAGGGTGCTGCTCTCTTCCTCCAGCTGAATAGTCTGTCCTTCCATTCTTCTGGCCAGAAAAAAAACATGTCAATGTAGACTATATTGTTCTGATAGTCACCTCCTACCCACATCTGGTTTCCATTATTTCAGAAGTTGCTAAGTGCAAGCAATGGAGTCTTCTGTGCCAACTCAGCGTCCAGTGTGAGTGGCCACTTCTGTTCAAGGCCACTGCCATCCTACCTCTCAGCATTCTGAGTTACATGTTCAGAAATGTGATTATTCCACCCAATCCATATATTCGTTTGGAAGCACTGTCTTTGTTATGGTTTATGAAGATTAAAGGAGACTTTTGCTACTTATGATACCCTTTTCTGCCTGGAGGCTACAGTCTGATGTAATGGGAGAGCTTGTTAGTTTCGATGAGTTTGAGAACTGTGGCAACTGACCTTTTAACTTCCTGTAATTCCACCCATATAGGACCATATTAGAGGCAAAAATCAATCCACTGGTCCTCAAAGTGTAGAGTTAAGCACTAAATCCTTATTAGCAAATACTGTAAAACAGCATGTTTGCTATTTTAGCAAAATCACCCATAAGTGT
This sequence comes from Mycteria americana, assembly GCF_035582795.1. Lineage (NCBI taxonomy): Eukaryota > Metazoa > Chordata > Aves > Ciconiiformes > Ciconiidae > Mycteria > Mycteria americana. The sequence goes on from NC_134373.1 coordinate 23,489,414, forward strand.
CATGATGATCAAGACCTCCCTGTGCTCTAAGGGATGTCTGAAAACTAGCAATTTTCTGATTTGGGTTGATGCCACTATGCAGAAACTTTATCAAAACTGTTGTAGCAATTTCTTACATGTTTTGTAGTCTAAGTATTTCTCACTTAAGTAAGTACCCATCTTCCTTCTGGGCTGTCCTCAAACATCCCATTACATTAGACATTCATCCTTGCTATTAACTCAGTAGAAGTTAGCATTTTTCCGTAACTTTGACAATATTGACAGTGAAATGGAGAAAAAATAGTTTGTAAAGATTCTGATTGAGAGCAGAGTTGTTCTGCTAATACTAACATGATTGTTCCATTTCTCAGTTGATAGACACTGCAACTGTACAAGACATTTTCAAAGTCAAATGATAATTTTCAAAATAAGAAAACAGGCATTCTGTATATTAAAAATAATTGATTCAAATAAGCAATGATAGGTATGCGCACTGAGTCATTTATCTGTTATGATATTGTAGTGGTTCAGTGTAGTAGCAAATATAATACTTGTAGTAGCACAAATCAAAATATGTACGCAAGTTACATAGTTAACACAAAAATTCTATATTTTATGAAGCTTATACAAATTATACCCATCAGCTCACTGACGATGGAGTCACGTTAACTTTTAATATCCAAAATTAAGACATCTGCTGTAGGCAAGTCAACTAACCTAAAATACATGTCTAGACTCTCCCTACTGTCATGGGAAAGAGACAAACACATTTCTCTCTTTAGATAGATGTCTGAGATTATTCACTCTTTAGAGGTCACTTCACTGTCCACTGGTTTGTTGTGGTTTAGCCCCCGTCAGCAATCAAGTACCACACAGCTGCTCGCTCACCCTCCTCCCGGTGGGATGGGGGAGAGAATCGGAAGAGCAAAAGTAAGAAAACACTTGGGCTGAGATAAGAACAGTTTAATAATTGGCACCAAAAAAAAAAAAAAGAAGATTGTAATGAGAAGGAAAACAACAAGAGAGCAAGAGAGGAACAAAACCCAGGAAAACACCCCAAGTGATACAACCGCTCACCACCTGCCGACTGACGCCCAGCCAGTCCCCGAGCAGTGATCGCTGCCCCCCGGCCAACTCCCCCAGTTTATATACTGAGCATGAGGTCATATGGTATGGAATAGCCCTTTGGCCAGTTTGGATCAGCTACCTTGGCTGTGCCCCCTCCCAGCTTCTTGTGCACCTGGCAGAGCATGGGAAGCTGAAAAGTCCTTGACTAGTGTAAGCACTGCTCAGCAACAACTGAAAAATCAGTGTGTTATCAACATTATTGTCATACTAAATCCAAAACACAGCACTATACCAGCTACTAGGAAGAAAATTAACTCTATCCCAGCTGAAACCAGGACCTGGTTGTAAACCACTTAAATAAATTAGAAGCTTAACTTTAAGATGGCTAAATATAGGTGAGGGAAATCCCATGTTAGTGTGAGCTGTTTATTTGAATCATTTAATCTTTTTACATATTTTAAAAAAGAAATTCCAGAGGATATAATTGGAATATTCATTATTTGTTAATTTTTTTCTATTTTTTTTCAGAGCTTGAAGAATCCAGACAGAAATGCCCACCATGCTGGTACAGATTTGCAAATACTTTCTTGATCTGGGATTGCTGGAGTCCATGGTTAAAAGTAAAACACGTCGTTAATTTAGTTGTGATGGATCCATTTGTTGATCTTGCTATAACTATTTGCATTGTTTTAAACACCTTGTTTATGGCCATGGAACATTACCCAATGACAGAACAGTTTAGCAGTGTCCTTTCTGTGGGGAACCTGGTAAGTGGTTTGTCATGCACTACTTCATGTAAAAATACCCTTTTCTAAAAGAAGAAACACATAAATGCATTGCATTGGTTTTAAATTTATTCCCGGTTGGTTTTTATAATCAGTTTAGAAACTGTATATATGATTTTCATAGGTAAAGTGACTTTTGCTGGAGCCTTTAACTTTCATGAATCTATTTTGTAACTACTATAATGAAATAACTGAGTATGTGTGGAAGTACAGTCTTCACTGGATTGTCAGATTTCTTGAGGTTTACTTTGGGTTTTTTCTTTAAAATGTTAAGGTAGATTATCTAATTTTTACCATGGTACTGATATTCCATCAGAGAAAATATTTTTCTTCTGTAAGAAATTGATGAAATATTCAGACGTCAGAATTTATCTTTGAATTTTTTTCAGTTACACTACCATGAAAGGACATTTCCAAGAAAGGCATATATCTTGTTAGCAGTAACTCCTTGCCACTTTAGGTAACTAAAAATACTTAATAATCTAGAAGATTATTATTTATTCTCTAGCAAAAAGCACCTTGTATCTGTAAGTTTATTAGTGATGCCTTTCCCGATTTTAACCTGGTTCAGAGATTTAGGGTTACATGTAATTCCTTTTCTGAGCAGATACCTAAATGTGGCAGAACACGTACATGTTCTTGTCTGTTTCTCTCCATTTGCTTCTAATGCTCAGAAAGCAGAGGACTGAACCTTGCAAGTGTTTGTTTCAGAAGATTCATACATTTTTAATTTTTTGCCAGCTCACATAACTACCTATAGTTTACACAGGAGAGGTCTAGATTGACTCACACAGCATGCCGTCCTGAAAATCAAAACCAACCAACTGTTCTGAACTAATCACTCAAAAAGATTAGTTTTGAAAAGTCTGCTAATATTTAAATGGAGCAGTAATATATTTCTCAGTCAGAGTATGTTTTAAAGTCTAAACATTTTCCTTATATGTACTGGTAATAAATCCTTCTGTGACTTTTTTTAAAAATAGAACTAAAATTGAATTTGCTGCCTAGGTGTTCTTGTGTGCATTACAGTTTCCTTTCTCCTGGACAAAGATCTAATTGCTGGCATATTCTTATATTCATCACAGATTACAGAATATCGTATTTTAAAATGTTGGTCTGTCATATTGTTAGAGTTATTTCTCTCCAACCATTTATACTTACAAGGTCTTCTGCCTTTTCCCATCTCATATTTTTATTTTCTTTACGCTAAGCTAGCAACAGTCATATTTTTAACTACCTTTGTAACAATCCAGTATCCCTAATTAGGACTATATATATGCAGTGAATACTATTCCTGCTGGTTTCAGTTAAATTCTCTGTTGCTCACTGTATTAATCTATTAACCTTAATTTTCTGATTTCCCTTCAAAATATGTTAATGTACTCTTTGTTTGTGACATCACGGTCTTTTTGAGGATAAATTAAATATGACAAATATGACTCTGCCTTTTCTGTAGCATTTTAAGGAGAAGGAAGAAATAGTTCTAAAATGCAATGATTCATTTTCATAATACTAAAATTCATTCAGTATTCAAAAGTCCTAAGTAATTATACGAAAACTTGAGTTTACTTCTGTTAAAATGTATTTTTGTGTATTTGGGGATGCAGTAATGCTCAATAAAAAGTATTTTGTGGATGGAATGGGTTATTTTGTGAAGGAAATATTTTAAAATGAAATGTTTTTCATTGCTTTTTTTTTTCAATTATTTTGACAAATATGACAGTTTCGTCAAGAATAATCTTCTTTGTTGCATTCTCTTTACCACACATAGCAACACCTGTTACATTCTTCTGATTATATGGTAACATCTCTCATATATCAATTTAATAGTATAGTGTTTCTTGCTATATTTCTAGTTTCTCAAAAGTATACACTTTTTAAAATGTTAATATTTACACTTTGATAATGGTGAATGTTTCCACAGCATTATAACCACCTCCTTCTTAAATTAAAAGGTAACCATGAGTGTAGTTATATAGTGTTGTAAAAAGTCAGCTTTGCTTCCATAAAACTTGCTGTAGGAGGACTGAGAACAAGCTGGATAAAGAACTATCATAAGGCAATGGCAGAATACGCTGGTGTACATTAGTAGACTTTTGGATCATCTAGGATATCTTTTGAGTGTTGTGAAGAATATTCATATGTTTTTAGTGGTTTTGCATTATGCTCCAAAACTTCTTTATTATGCTGCACAAACCACTGATCACTACTCATTGCAAGAAAGTGTTGGGTTAAATTCTGCACTTTAAAACACTAAGGAGCATTCATAATTTCACAGTTGGCACTTCTAGATATTTCAAAGAACATTACCATCATGAAGTTCTTTTTCCCAAAAGGAAATAGCTATCACACAAAATAGTAGCTGTACGTGAAAGCTCTATATCCTTACAAAAGCCCAGTGCCAGAAGCTCCAACTTCCCCTGTCTATTCCACCCATACTCTGCAACTCTGACCTAAAAGACAGACCTTAGAGAGTCTGTCCTTAGAGAGTCTGACCTTAGAGAGTTTCTTCTAACACTTCTGTTTAGACTGTGGGCAAGGAAAAAAATAGCTGTCAAGTCTTCTTTTGCTTTACTGGGACTATCTTCTAGAAACAGGACTGAAAACACTGGATCATATCACATCATCTACTGGATGGATAGTCCAGCACATATCAGTCAAATATGAACCAGAGCTGAGCTGCTGACTGGTGAATAGCTTTTTATAGGTTTATCAAACCTCTGCCCTCCGATCTCTGTCCTGATTTAGTAATTTGTTTTTTAATTATCAGTTTTCAGTGTTTAGAAATACTTAGATGCCATTTGGAGATAGCAATCAGCTGGTTTTTATAGTAACAGGTACAAGTAACAGGTATGGATTAGAAAGCTGGATTAGAAAAATTTACTTGGGTATATAAATTTCTCATAACAACTCAACTAATAATTACATTTTGTTTTAGGTATTCACTGGGATATTCACAGCAGAAATGGTACTAAAGATAATTGCCATGGACCCTTATTATTATTTCCAAGAAGGCTGGAATATTTTTGATGGTATTATCGTTAGCCTTAGTTTAATGGAGCTTGGTCTTGCAAATGTTGAAGGATTATCTGTTCTTCGGTCATTCAGATTGGTAAATACCTTGATAATTAAATATTTGCATGCAATTGTCTCACTCTAAAAAAATGTGCTGATGTCTATAATAATTACCAGTATTGTAAAGATATATTATATGCTTAAATGGCTCACACTATTTTTCATATATGCCTAATTTGCAAGCCATATTTGATAAGTACAAGTTTAAGGTGTTTGTCAATTGATATCCTTTTATATCTTTTGGTACAAAATTATCCTATTGATATCCTATCCTACTGATATCCTTTGCCAGCATAAGACTAACTGCTACCTTTTGAGAATTTTGTAAATCTTTGTTATACTGATTTTATTAACATTCATCAAAGCTGAATATCTCTAAAACCATACATACTGCCACCACCATAAAGAATCATAACATTTTTAGTCTTTATATTGTGAACATTACTTTGCGTTACTCATAAAGCCCCTAAGTAGATCCTCTCTTCACAAAATTTATTTTAATGGGCACCAAGAATAAACATTTAGTAACTCCATTACATATAACAGAGTCATAACAATCTGACTTTAGGATAACACTTAAATTGAACAGCTTCTACTAGAAATGTCTTTTTCATAGCAAATAGTATTGTACACAAAGTAATTTTTAGGTATGTTTACTGCAGGCACAAGATTCATGATTTAGAAGTCTGTATTACTAACAGTTATCACATTACTTGAAAACCTATGTTATATCCTAATACATAGAGCAGGAAGTAGTGACTTAGTTTATTAGCACCAGTTGCAGTGGTACCCAACTTCACATACCATAGTTTGGTTACTGAATATTATTTTTAAGGTAGTGTTTATGATTTGAATGGGCATCACAGTATCAGCATCAAATTGTTGCTTCAAAAATTGTCCTCTAACTAAGTCTGGAAGACCTAATGTGGTGCTGAGGGAAGTGTGGAACCAAGCCAGCAAAGAGGGTGTAGTGAAGGTGATGAAAAGAGTACAAACTTCTAAAATATCTTTAAGAATTGTTCAGTAATCATCTGTAAGTGGATGTTTAAAAATATTAAAATCAAATCTGGTACAAACACAGATTATGAGGTTTTTTCGGTGTGCATCACTAAGATGAAATGCTGAACACTGCAGTTTAGGCAAATACTCCATGCTCCCTGCTTTCCATTAAAATAATAATATGTTCCTACTGAAGAACAAATTAATCTACAGAAACTGATATGGTCTGCTAAACAACTTGGACCTAGCTTCTATTTCATATCTAACACTAATGATTCCTCTGCGATTTTGTTTTTCAGCTTCGAGTTTTTAAGTTAGCAAAATCTTGGCCAACTCTAAATATGCTGATTAAGATTATTGGCAACTCAGTGGGGGCTTTGGGTAACCTCACCCTGGTGCTGGCCATCATTGTGTTCATTTTTGCTGTGGTTGGGATGCAGCTGTTTGGGAAAAGCTACAAGGAATGTGTCTGCAAGATCTCCAGTGACTGTGTGCTTCCACGCTGGCACATGCATGACTTTTTCCACTCTTTCCTGATTGTATTTCGAGTGCTGTGTGGAGAATGGATAGAAACAATGTGGGATTGCATGGAGGTTGCAGGCCAAACCATGTGCCTTATTGTTTTCATGCTGGTCATGGTGATTGGAAACCTAGTGGTACGTGATGAACATTTTTGAACATTAATTCTAATGCAAAATGTACATAACTTACAGCTAGGCAATGAGAGAATGTTTGTCATACTTCTGCTTAGAATTAAAAATTAAATCTGAATGTGCTAGATTTTGGGTAAAAACACATGATGATTTCCTTCTCCCCCTTTTCACTCATTTCCATACACTGAAGTACTCTCACTATGGGTCCAGGAATTTAGGAATACACCAAAATGTCAAATCAAACGCCCTATCATGGGAGTGCTGCAGCTAATTTAGAGGTGCTGTTTAAATCCAAATGTCTTCCTAACTAGTCTTGAAATAATAAAGCTTATGCTGCACCAGCTCCTGGGCAGCTGCTTCTTTGGAGAAAAAAAATCTAACGGACTTTCTTACACCCATTACAGCTAATTCCAGCACCAATAATTCTGACTTAATAAAAATAAAGTATAATGTAGCTGTTCTTATGTAGAATATCTTGAATTTAAGTACTGAACTTTTTGGCCTGTGTAGGTGTAAAAAACAAAAATGAAATAAGTGATTGGATGTCCATCCTAAAAAGGTGTTTGAAAGCTTCTAACTCAAAATTATAGAAAAAACCTTTATAGAAAAATTTTAATTCAAGCTGACAAGTTAAAATGCCAAAGGTTCAATTAATAAATATTGAATTGGGGAGAACTTCTTAGAAATCAGGATTATAATTGGAATGCACCATTTTTACTTTATTTTTAAGTTTCTTTTACAGTTAATGTTTGCAGTTCATTCTGATATGCCTAAAAACTATATTTCATTACCGCTCAAAATTCTCTTCCTTTAGTGATATGTTTTAACATGATTTAAATTTTTATAAAATAGAATTCAAAATGTTTGTATCCTAGTTGTTTACATGACCTTGCAATCTCGACATTATATCAGCAGAAATGTGCAGAGCCCCAGAAAGCTATTTATGATCAGTAACCTGCTCTACTATTTTTTTTAGCATTAGCTTCAGCATAGAAATACTGTTTCAGATTCATATTGTCGTCTTTCTTCCAAGTGTCTTTTCACATTCAGGTTCTTTTCTGGACTTGTGAAAGTCTGCAGAATTAAATCTCATAGAGAGTACAAATAAGAGACCTAACACATTTAACAAGGGGGAAGTTTATTTACACTGTTTTGCCATATCATGACAACTTTTGATGCCTGGTGGTATATCAGAATGAAAGTTTGAAATTATTAACTGTTTGTAAGCTTTAGTGAAATAGCTACAGTTTATAGGAGATTATATTAAAACAACAATAATGATGTTTGAATTCTGAGGCAAAACCCCACAGTTCTCAGGCAATACTGGTGCCAAGATTGTTAACTGCTGATGGAAGAAGTCGGTTTTATTTTGAATTCCTACATAAGCGCAAACAAAATTTTCATTTTTTGCCAAGTGAAAAAGGAAAAAAATCCAATTACAAATAATATAGTAGTATTATAAATAATAGAGATTAAAGTGTAAAATTAATTTTAAAATATTCCTTTTATCCTTTTATGACAAGCTTTATACAATTTGAGAGACAAGCCCAGAATTAACAGAAAATCACAGCCTCATGGTATAATCTTCCAAATAGTAGTTAGAAAGTGTAAGTAGGTTATTATAGCATTAACTGATATAAGTTTCTAAAATATCTGCATCACAGAAACCCATCTAATTTTATGAATTTATTTAAGTCTACTTAAATTCCAAGAGATTTTAAGAGATTTAGGCAGAAGCCTTTCAAACCTCTGATGAATGTGTATAGCTCGCATTTTTGTAACTTTTTTTAAATTTTAGAGTCTAAGCAACCATGCTGCTTCAAACAAAGATCAACAGTTTAAAATATTTAGGTATTAGCTTGTCTGTTTTCATCTTCTGAGTGAATACTGATCAAAACAAGTAAGGAGATCTTTTGTAATTTAAGGTGCTATATGGTTGTCTAAAATTAGTGAATGTTGTTTTTCAAAACAGTGTGTGCTACTTGACAGTATCCTGTAAAAATACTCACTTCTTATATGTATGTATTTACTATACAGCTGTATTCTCTCATCTTTTAGGTATTGAACCTATTTCTGGCCTTGCTGCTGAGCTCATTTAGTTCAGACAACCTTGCTGCTACCGATGATGATAATGAAATGAACAATCTCCAAATTGCTGTGGCAAGGATTCAGAAGGGAATAGATTATGTTAAAAAAAAGATACAGGAGTTCATCCAAAAAGCCTTCGTTAGAAAGCAGAAAGCTTTAGAGGAAATCAAAGCACTTGAAGAGCTAAACAACAAGAAAGACAGCTGCATTTCCAATCATACTGCTGTTGAAATAAGCAAAGATCTGAATTATCTTAAAGATGGGAATGGAACCACTAGTGGTGTAGGCACAGGCAGCAGTGTGGAAAAATACGTAACTGATGAAAACGATTACATGTCATTCATAAACAACCCAGGCCTCACTGTGACAGTGCCAATTGCAGTTGGAGAATCAGATTTTGAAAATTTAAATACAGAAGAATTTAGCAGCGAATCTGATCTGGAAGAAAGCAAACAGGTAGAATTTTTCATATCTTAACAATTAAATTGTAGTCATGCATTTACATATTTCTTAATTGCATATTTAGAATTGTTTAAAAACCATCTTATCCCATGTAAATACATATTTTATTATTATATGTAATTATAATTCAAGAAAAAAATTACCCTACATGATGGTATACTAGGGGGTCCTTAGAGTTTATGTTTTTAATACTCTATTAGCATTTGGAAGTTGTATAATTTTAAGTATGATTATTTCTTTCACAATTTTATGAGGTTTTAGGACTAGCACACATTTCATAAAGCATTCTTTCTGTAGTACCTATAATGCGATCAGGATTTATGGAATAAAAGTATTGTAGAAGGCTAAGGAACAATCAAGAGTATACAGCTTTGCATACCCAATCAAATATAAGTGGAGAAAAAAAAATGTTTTTCTGTATTTAGGGTAGTTCTAAAAATGAACCTTGAGACATCATAAATCAGTGATATATTCTGGATTATTTAAAAAGTTTTGTGAGTAATATTCGTATAGATTTTGTGTTCAGAGACTATGGCTGGCTGAATCAAAGTAATCCAGATACCAATCAATGTCATGGTAAAGCAGTATCTCATGTTATCCTGGAGAGCAGAATAATCTTGATGCATGTGGAAACAGTTTACTTGAAAGCCTTATGCTATTGTTATTGTGCAAAGAGACAGAAGTTGGTCTAAAAACCAGAAGCCATGTGTCTCAAAATATAAGTGGCTCAAATACCAGAAGTGATCATGAACAGGTGATAATGGTATTCAAGGAAAACTTTGTATGTTGGAGTAATGATCAATGACAAGCTAATAAATGCATTAGCAGAATATAATTATATTCAATGCCATTAGAAATGTAGGAACTCTGAGGTTTAAGGGATCAGGAACCATGGATAAATATGTTTTCAATTAGATTAGAAGCTATGATGTTGTGTGATAGCTCATTAATACAACAGGGTTTGTTTACCGTAAAGAAAGTTCTATGAAGAAGCCCTGCATTCATGACTGTATCATAGCTGTATAGCTGCCATATTTGCACATAATGCTCTATTCCTCAGCAATACCAAACTATACCACATAACATTAATGGACAGCCATGATCCAGGTAATCATAGTATGGGGTTTTTGCTAAAGAACATAAAGGAACATAAAGAGTGTGTGTTTATTTGCAACTGCAAAGAAGGTTATTCTGCATAACAATTGTAAGATTAAGAGCAAGATATTCTATCATCTGAGTTGCTCAGTTATGAGACATTTTCAATGCAGATGTATAAGATAGTATAGCAGTAGTGCTTATCCATGACAATTTAAGTGTAAAGTGATATAATTTATGAGATCAACTAGTATAAGAAAAAAAGCTTTCAGAGTGACTCTGGGTCTGAAAGTTAAGTATTTTTCACGTAAGCTGATCTAATAAAAGTTAATTGTCTTTTCCAATGAACCTTTAGCAAAGTCTTCTAAGTCTTCTTATATATTCTGATGTTCTTTAAAATGACATTTTACTATAAATTTTCTGCTTTCCTTGTGTTTAGTTTTGATAAATACAGTGATGAATGCCTTCCTAGTAACTCCATCTTATCAAGTTACATGCCTAAAAATTTCCCGAATATATTACTTTTTAAAAAAAGTTTGTAATATGCAGTAGGAAGTTGGGAGGCTTATAAGCTGTGCAGATGCTAAATGTGTGGTTATGTGACATGTTAGCCTCAGCAGCAGAGCTGGCTTGGGAAGTTCCCATCCACCTCCTGATCCCCTGGCAGTCTTTACCACTTTCTCTGCTATACTCCTTGTGGGTCTATACTATAAGGCATGTCACTGGAGTCATGTAAGTTAAATAACATCATCCCATAGGTATTATTTGCTCATTTCTTCTTTAAGATAGATTGAATGGTTCAGTTTACAGTGTACTGCCATATATTCTATCAGAACAGCTGAGGACAAAACAAAATGCAATGCAAAGGCAGAAACTCCTCTGCTTTCCAAGTGAATATATGATGTAAGTACATCCCAAGTAAATGGAGTAAAAGCCCTTGTTGTCCTGAGAAGTTCTGAATGATACCAATTTCAAGATGACTTTCACAAGTCAATTGCTCTGTTCATTCCCATCTTTGCTTGATTCAAGCATCATGCTTTTTTCTTCTAACGCCATCCTGAAGTTTCAGGACCGTAATAAATCAAAAGGGATTTTGCCTTTTTTTATGGACTTTAGATGTATCCATATGTCTTTAGGAAGAGAAACCAAATCCAAAAGTCAGTATAAGCAATTTGAAAGTGAAAATTTCAGGTGACTGTGGGAAATCCACCAGTAAAAGGTGGATGGTGTTTATATTAAGAACTCGTGGAGAAATCTTCACTGGGGATAGGATAAGTTTAGGACTTCTGTGGAGCCTCAAGATTTCCATAGAATATAATAATCATTACCATTGCGAAGCTGGAGCAATAGTGCTTCCCTCAAGTTCTGCTCACACACAACTGTTTAGCGTTTAACTGTTTGACATGTATTCGTACAGTGCAAGTGTACATACTGTGAACAGTATCTAATAAGACAGGAATTTCTTACCAGTGCCCTGAAAATGGTGAATTCTATATTAATTGCAGTTTCTGTTCTGGATTCCTTATTCCATTCCTTCTGGATGATTTTTAGGGAAAGGATAAAGTGCTTTTTTTTAATTGTGTGTATAAAAATCCACCTGCTTTGGTAATATATGAACGGATGCTCTGACATGTGACAGGAATTTGTGAAGAATTCCAGTCTTCTCCTACCAAGTCAACAGTACTGTTGAATCTTTGATTGCTGCCTTTGATTGTCTTTTGAGGAAAATAAAGAGTATATTGGTGCAGTGTTTAAGTTACCTCTCTAGAACAGTACACCATCATTTGCTTTATTTTGCTGCTCAAGGGATACCACTGAGACAACATTCCTGCTAGGAGAAGGCCTGGTCTTCAAAAGGAGGGGTAAGAGATGGGGCAGAACTTTCCCTGCCTTAACTGTGGCAGTACTTAGCACTTAAAATACCCTCAGGAGGCATCCCCTTTAATAACTTTTTATTTAACAACAGAGCTGTGGGAAGCTAGATCTGCACAGGAACTGTAAAATGAACCATTTTTTTCTGGTGTCTTACTGACCGTCACTGATGTTAAGAGCAGAATGATTATTTAAAGTCTGTCAGCAATAACAGGTCATGCTAGAAGTGGGGTAGGGGCTGTGTGCTCCTGAGGAATATGCCAAGAACAGGTAATTACTATAGAAATTGTAACTGCGGGTGACTGATGAACAAATTGTAATTTGTCCTATTTTTATTATCAGATATACTATGGTACAAAATAACTCTAGCTACCAAGTTTCTTTTGGGAGGCTGGTTCCTTTTTTTTCCTTCTCCCTTTCATAAAAACACTTTCTAATTAATTTGCTAGTTAATAACTTCCCAAATCTGCCATAATCTATCCTGAAACCTGGTTGCAAGTTCCAGGCCTAAACAAGATCTTTCTAATACATATCACTAGAAATTTGAGAAGTCTCTGTTTGGATGAAACAGAACAATAACATTTATTAGATTTAAAAGTTACCCACTGCTTTAGAATAATAGTTGGCTGAAAGTACCTGAAAGATGCGAACATTTCATTGATAGTTTGAAGGAGGATTTTTTTTAATATCTGCTATCAGAAAACAGAAGTGCAATACCCAATGAAATAACCATCAGAAATAAGAGATTTCTGCTCTGAAAACAAGATACTCGAGATAATTAACTTTGAAGATAATAAGAAAATTAGAAGTAACTAAGGGGGACAATTTGGTGTTTTTTAAAGTTTTTTAAAGTTAACAGTGAATGCTGTTTCTATTATAAAAAATGCCTGCTAATCAGTGAAATGAACAGACTATGTTAATCTTACCAAATATGACTCCTAACTATTGTATTTCTGTACCACTTAACAACTTTTCATTATATCTGAATCACAACTTTATGAAAAAAGTTTGAATTTAAACATGGAAAAGTAATTTCAAAGATATTCATAAGTTATGGAAAGCTTATTTCACAACTAAAGAAATACATATACCTACAGGTCTCTATAATTCGGAATTCCAAAAGGCTTTCTATCTACAGTATATGTACAGTAAGTAGAAATTCAGATTGGAGAAGTAAGGCTGCTCAATTAATTTCTGAAATCACAACAGATGGTTTTAATAAAATGAAAAATATCCTTCATCATCTAATCCACTGAATTTTCAAAACAAGGAATAAGTTCCATTTTCTGACTGGCTTCACTAGTGCCTTTGTGACTAGGTGAAGTAAAAAGACAGGAACACAGTTATTGCATTCCCAAAAGTTAAGCATTGCCATTGGGCTTCAATAAATTTCTTAGCCAAAACATACCCAGTAGTGATTTGATCAATTTGTTGGATGATTTTTTATCACATTTCTTTTAAAATATCCCACAATCTAAATCCTCCTTTTCTAAGACTGACCAATTCTGGGATACTATCTTCAAAAGTCACAGATTCTTTAAGTTATGGACCAGCTGTGGATAACTAATGAATGAAACCATATCTCTGGATACACTGATGGGCCACTGTCCAGACACCAATCCAATCCTCTTTTGAAACAATGAGAGATTATAGAGTCTGAATTATACGGCATACTAAATCTAAACTAGAAACTTACACAATATAATACTTCATCACATTTAATTTGAACAGAAATTAAGGAGGTTTATTTTCATTGAGATCTATAAGTTCTACCACCATTATTAGAGGATGAAGGAGGAATGGGAAGACATACATCTTCAAAGTATTTTGCTTACTGTACGTACATATTTTGCAAATAAAAGAGGTAATCACATAGTCAGTTAAATGAAGACTAGAACATTAAACCAAAAAAAACCTTAAAATTTTCATTAATATGCATTAAGCACTATATAAATACTGGAATACATTTCAAATCTGCTAACCGTGTCTTTATCAGTTTAATTAATTGCATTTTTATTTATGAATCACAATTTCAGAGTGCGGATTATTAGGTCTAGCTTCTGCATTTCTTATTTCTCTAAAATAAACCAACAAGTTCTGTAGAAAAGTTTGTTGAACATTTCCGGTGGTATGTATTTCCCTTTTTGCCAACTGATCATAAAATATTTAATAATTATGTTTTAATTCTATTAAAGCCATGTTTGAATTAGAGATTCCAAAAAGAGGAGAACTAGAGATCCTGTGTCTTGAACTTCACTACCTACCATTCTTACTTCTCACAGGGGTAAAACCAAGCTGGAGCAATCAAGAATGCAGCTCTGGTGCTTTTTAACCAGGTAGAGCAACGTGTCACCACTTTCACACAGGTTACCTAAGCAAGTTATACATATATATGTATATATATATATAATCACTTTTTAATGGATTTTGACTGGCCTGCATGCTATTCAGCTATGTACCTTCCCTATCCATTGCAAGACAGTAGAAAAATGCACAGCTGCTCTCTGCTGAGTCATGGGACTCACATCACAGCATGGTCAGGTGGGATTGGCAACCCCGACATACATTTTTTAACTCTGCTAGTGATTTTTCTGGATATTTTAATACAGTCTTTAGCAATAACTGCATGCTCTACAGGTTTTGAAGTATGGATAATAAAAGTACTGGAATGTTATACGTTAACGAGGCCAAAGAAAAAGGGAGCATGCACAGTTTTTAAAAAATAAAAACAACCCTTTTTGATTCAGCCCTTATAAATGTAAATATTTAATGAAATGTATTAAGTGATTTATGTAATGATTACTGTCACAACTTCAGCTCCTTAATGAATAACATTTAAACTATTGCAGTAGCTACTTGCATAAAAATTACACTTTTATACTTTTAAATCTACAATGCACTGTAATGCAGATCTTCAAGATGCTACAAACTACATGCTGTATTCATTTGGGCAGTGCATATCTTGAGTTTTATAAACTGTAAGCAGAGCAAACAGTTTTGTAATTGCTAAAATTATACTTAGCAAATAACCCCCCTTAAAAAACTCTCAAAGCAAAGCATTTCACAAATACTCTTAATACTCTTTTCTTAAACTTTAAACTCCTGCATAAATAGTGGTATTTTGGAATGTGTTTCACGATAACAGTCTGTGAATGAGTTGGGGGACTTTACTTGGTGTAAGTTAGAAAGACTATGGAGTAGTTGGCATCATTTTTATAAAATTCCATATATATTTACCCTGGTTTTCTTTCATTATAGGCAAGTATAATTTCCATTGATGCATAATTGGCAGAGCTGTCAGGAATAGGGACAGCAAATATTGCACAGGAGCCAAAGTTACGTGAAACTAAGGAGGTCAAATTATCGTGGTGAAACTAGGCATCAAAATTTTGTTGGGATTGAGATTTCCGTCCTATAGCAAGATTCAAAGCTGTTTCCTTCAGGCAGAGTCTCACATGGGCTTCAAAAGGATAACCAAATAGTTTGTTTTGTACCATTGATTATAGTGTAGTATGAGCTACCTATATTATATCATAGTATAAATTGTCCAGAGATGCCAAAAGAAATTCATATTGGTGTGTATTCTGAAAATTCTCAGATTTTACGGATTAAATTTTAAACCAAGATATGCTTCAAATATCAAATAAAACTCTAAGGAAAGAGATTTTTAAAGTGGTTTTCTTAATATAATATAAAAGTCAAATATCATAAGATCTGAGATTTAAAGTCAGTTTAGAATCACTTTGGAATCATTGATCCCCATTATTTTATATTTTTTCACTCAATTACAGTGCAGCTTTCAAGATTCAAAGGATAAAACCACATGGCTGAATTACTAAAGGCAATTTGTAATGGCTGAATCCCTTTATTTTATTGTCACTTGAATCATGAAGCCGTTTGTAAAGCTTAAAATTTTAGTAGCCTGCTCTTGCTCTTACTGAAATCTAGAATAAAATCAAATGAGAGCAAGACCAGGTGTTAAGTGAATGCATTTTCTTGTAAATGGGCACATTAACATGCTGTTGGTCAAAGCTTGTTTTAATGATCTAAGCTGTTGAAAAGAGATGCACTGCTCTGAAAGGACAGTATGGAGGCTGATTATACATATGTTAACCAAGTATTTGGGTTGGTGATGAAGCATTTTTTTATGTTATATCCTATACAATAATATTTATAATACTATTTTCAGAAAAACATAATCCCACTGAGGTAGTCTTATTTTTTATTTTATTTTTGTGTGTGATTTCCACAGTATTGCTCGGGCTTCTGCTCTAGTCAAGCATGTTGTTTTGCTGATTCAGGCCTTGAGAATGCTGCATCATAAGCAATTGCTTTCAAATGTATCCTTGTAAAGGAAAATGTGATATCACTGAAGATGCAAATAAGTATTTACAGGGCATGGCGTGTTCTAGAAGCTGATAATCACATTTATGAGGTGAAAAGAAGATTGTGTTAATCCATCATGTATCTGAGTTTCCTATTAGTTTTATTGCTAGGAAAAAAAGATCATTAAAGTCACTTTATTTAAAATGCAATGGTTCTTTTCTAATTTAGGGTCTTGAAGCAAAGAAGAGGAGTTTATTAACTTAATGAGGTTTTTTTATAATGCAATTGTTTGAGATTATTTGAAAAATAATGAAGAGAATACTTTCTGTGAAAAATAATGAAGAGAATTCTAGTAGGTTTTGTTCGTACCGATTATAAATTGCACTTCTGTCACTTGGTTTTTAGCAACTATGCTGACAGGACTATCTGCAACAGTTTACATGGGAAGATGCAGTTAAAAAATTGACTGCCTTTTAATTGGCACTCATATAGGTTAATAATTGACACTTACTATGAACCTTTATCTTGCTACTATTAAGTCAGTAATTGATTTAATGATGATGGATCAGGCCATGAATTAGTTTTAATTTTCCTAACTTGAATGTGACAGATTATTATTTTCACAATATTTGGTTTTTATTTAATGAAGAAACTGCCTATAATTTCAGTGACAGGTTTCAGACTTCTTATTTCTTTGTATTACAATGATATATAAGAAGAGAGTTAATTCACAAGTCTTATATCTTTTTTAAAAGAGGATGGGTGGATAATAAGGTGGTGTGCTAATAATGCTTAATATAGTGTACATTAATGTGCATTTTGGTCTGTAAATGTAATACAGAAAGCGAAGTTTAAAATATTCTCACTATATGAGGTACACAATATTTTATTTCAGACTTACTGATCTACATGACCAGTAATAAAATGATTCAATTTAGAGGCAATATGGCTGTAACTATTTTATATATATAAATTTTGGAAATCACAGAGGAAGTGCAGTATGAAAAAGGAAACATGATATTTTAACATGTTTACTAAGCAAAAATTAACCATTGAAACATCCAAATCTCAATGTATTTATCCAAATCTTTTCACATTTGTCAGTGTGTTTTTCCATGTATGACAGATCATGATATTTAAAAAGGGAAAGAATGGTTTTCAAACTCATACCTGTGTGCTTGTCAGAAATCTTTTCTATTATGCGACAAGTCCTTTTTTTTTGGCCACAATGCAGTAACAGCCATGCAACCTGAGGTTTGAGTGACCCTATATTGACTACATTTGCACGTGTGTGTGAAGAGCAGCTTCTTGAAACTTAACCCTGAAATTATCCATCACCCAACATGAATTTTTTTTTAAACTTCATTCATCTCATGTAAGAGTTGAATATGAGGAAAGAACTGCTTACCAAACTATGTAAAGATATATGTGCCATTTACTTCATTTCTGGCAGAAAAAAGCCCTTCGCTCCCAATGCATTTTCCTGAAGGGACTGGGTTTTAACTGAAAAGTTAAATAACTAGTTTTAATTTGCAGCAGTGTCTCTGAAGAAGAGAATACATGGAAATACCTTTTTAAAAAGTTATTCTTTATTATTTGTTGCAAAATAATTCAAATCATCTGAACAGTATTTTTTTTAATATTCTAAAAATGTCACTATCTTGAAAACTAAATGTGAAAAGTAATGGGTATTAAGCATTCTCTCAAAAATTTGTATAGAAGGGTCTTCATACAGGTCAAAGGGCATGACCAGATCTGCTCAGCTGAAACCACAAATCCAATCTGTGACCAAATGCCTTTTTGTTACATCAGTGCCTGTACAATTTAAAGTATTTAAGTTAGAGACGCATTCTAGATCCCCCTCAAAATTCCTGTGCATTACTGCTACATGGTGTAAACCAGAAGTATTTCACTGCCATGCTTTTTGTAATGTTGTTTTCTGATTACAAGCCTTATTTCACAGTAGAAGAGAATGTATTTTGGATTAAAGCAATTAAAGACACAAACAGTATTGACAACTGAAAAGTTACAAACTCTATGTCCAATTATTGCATTAGTTGTGTGCATCTTTAGCAGGTTTGTCCTTTCAAAATATGCTTTCTTAAAAGGACAAAATTATGGGCAGTCTTGCATGACTGATAAACAGCTTGACCTGATCCATATTTCAATGTACTTGGTAAAAAGTTACTTAATTTCAGTTCCTTTATATCACTCTCCAGTTCTTGCAGTTATCAGATCTAGAAGTGCTTTTACCGTAGTAAGGACTATAGTATTTCACTGTACACAAAAGTAGTAGAATGATAGAAAAATTCGGGATGGAAAGGACCTCAGGAGGTCTCCAAATATGCACAGGAGACTGGAATGCAAAGACGATATTTCGGATCCGGTCATTTGTGCTTTCTGCAAAAATTAAATTGTGCAGAAATTTGCCATTAAATGCCATTAAATTTACAACTTTTAAATCCAGATATGGTGTATATTTGTGAAAACACCATCTTTAGTGGACATGAAGATATGTGTGGAGCTTTCTGTTAGTTCATTTCACTGGGAAAACTAAGACACATTTTCAGTGTAATCCAGTATGTATAGTAAAGAAAATGAAATAACTCGAGAGTGTGGTACATGCAAGCTCTCCAGTTTTAATACCACTGAGAATACTTCAGAAGTCTTATACGTGGATCAGGTTAGTAGCCAAATTATATTTAATTGTTCCCTATGAGAAGATAAACTGGGAAACAGAACTATACAATGTACATGTCATTACTATGTTTTTACTTATGGTGATGCATATTTATCAGTATAAATTTAGTGTTCTTCAAAAGTCAGAGATTGGCATGATTTGATTCAGTATCACTTTACAGAATATGTATCTAATGAGAAAAAATTGTTCTGTGGAACTTTACTTGCAGAAACTAAATGCATCCAGTTCATCAGAAGGCAGCACAGTTGATATTGCTCCTCCTGGAGAGGGCGAGCAAGCAGAAATTGAAAGTGAAGAAGCTCTTGAACCAGAAGCCTGTTTTACAGAAGGTTGTAGAATAACTGTTGACTTAAGAAATGTATTAGAAAAATGGCATTATTACTAGTTACATTATTACTAGCATATTTAAGTTCTTGAGACTTTCAAATCTGGTGGACGTTCATGACCTCAACAATCAAAAGAAAATACTCTTAGCCTAGGATGCTGGAAATCAGATGCCAAAACAAGGTTTCCTTAGACTTTGAGTAACTTTATCTGCCTGGCCACTGCATACATCTTGTAACTAAGAAACTTCATTAACTTTTATTTTCTTAAAATGCTTTTCAGTTGTTTGAAAAGGCCCTTGAAACTGGGAACAAATTAATTTTTGTGAGACTCCATCAACAAATGGAACAGTTACATGCCATACTCATAATTATGTCTACTACTGTCTGTTTTCTCTCCAGATTGCTTATCTAAATTCAGATATTCAGCATCCTATAAAATAAGATTCCAGTGTTTAATTTAAAAAAATATTATAAAATTTGTTAAAGCTTCTAACAATGTTGATACCACAGTAAATATTGACTTTGAAATAATTTGCTTTTGGATCCTAATCTCTCTTAATCTAATGTAGGTTGTGTGCAGAAATTTCCGTGTTGTCAAGTAAGTATAGAGGATGGCAAAGGAAAAATTTGGTGGAATCTTAGAAAAACCTGCTACAGCATAGTTGAGCACAACTGGTTTGAGACTTTCATTGTCTTCATGATTCTCCTCAGCAGTGGAGCACTAGTAAGTAGAAAAAAATTGCAGATGCTGAAAAATTTAGATATCTCCTTAGAAGCAACAGCAAAATTCAGATTTGCTTCAGAAAGACTTGTTTTGCATGGAGCTGTATAAAACCACCTGCATTCCATCATTTCAGGATGGAATGAAACTTGGCCCAAACTTGAAAAAGTTTGTTAAATTTCACATGCACTTTTTTAGTGATACTTGTGGTTTACCGCTGTAAAGCTGGCGCAATTTTATTTAAGCCAGCACAGCTACTCAAGATTTAAATTGCCTGCTACTTTTCAGCATGTTCGTCAAGAGATTGAGTACAAAGGACCATTGTTAACTGTGAATATATAGCTAAATGTATGATTTTAAGTCCTTAATTCTTTCTAGGCTCAGTCACTCCTTGGATTCTGCTTATGAAAGACCTTACGAAAAATGGAATGATTACTTCATTCTTTTCCTTTTTTGGAGGCAGGAGATAGGGAAGAGTGTGACAGCAAATTAAACCTAACAACCACTTTCCAACAAGATTACATTACCCACCTTTCCAGCTTTACTCAAGTTGAACGTTTGCTACAGTATCAATGTGCATAGTGCACATTCTGGCAAATACACTGCTCTTTAATTTGACTTTTAGACATAAGTTTGATGATGGAGCACAGAAATGTAATCTCCCTAACTGCTTTCTAGAATGGAATATCCATATCTGGAACAGATTTTGTATAAGAAAGGGGGTTTTTTGTGTGTGTATGTGAAAGTGTCTTAATACCACAGTGGGCAAAAATTCACGCTTTAAGTTTATTTCTTCATTCATTAGGAAAATACAATGTATATATATTCAACCCCAGACAGGGCAGAATACATAAAGTTGCTCCAAATTGTAGTATGGTTAAAGGTGGGAAATATGTAAAATAAGAGGATGCAGAAGAACAAGGGGAAAGATTAGCTCTGACCTATTTATTTTTTATTATTTATTCCTTATTTTTATCATGTATATTCTGTGAAACATTAGTAATACCTGAACATATTTTTTTCATAGGCCTTTGAAGATATATATATTGAACAGCGCAAAACTATCAAGACCATGCTGGAATATGCTGACAAAGTTTTTACATATATTTTCATTTTGGAAATGCTTTTAAAATGGGTAGCATATGGTTTTCAAATATATTTTACTAATGCCTGGTGCTGGCTGGACTTCCTGATTGTTGATGTAAGTACACAGTCTTTACTATTGTAAAATTCACTATAGTAAAGTCCATTATGTTGTAAAACTCATTACTACTAAGTAATCCTCTTATAAACATGCAAAAATAATTCACACTGTATAGTTATACTGCATTAGTAATAGCCTGCAGTGATCCGGATGTGTTATTTAAAGTACATTTATATGCCAGAAGGAAAAGGATGGCTGGCCATCAGGTTGTTCATTCTTCATGGTTAATAATTTTGTTGCCAGGATGTATCAAACTTGAGATTTTATGAGGAAAAAACCTAATTTTGAAACATGCTATTTTTAATGGACTCTGATCATACTACCTTATTCCTTAGCAAATAATACACTACATAGTGCAAGTTTCTTCTACAAGCATTGCAGCTTTGCACGTGAAACAATACATTTGGTCCAGATTTCATCTGAGTTCTCAGAACTTCGTCCCCCCAAACTATTCTGTCATCATTTTTAGTGAAACAGAAAGACAGTGGCTATTTGGTCTAAAAATTAATTAGTTTTAATGGGCTGACAATCTGCAATAGTTAAATCAGCTATGATTTGGCAGGGTTTATGATAGAAAAGAATACAAGGTTTCTTGGCTGCCTTCCCAGCTGTGATATACTTGGGTGCAAAGGCCTTGCTTATGTTGTCAGAAGGGATCAAAGCTGGTTTTACTCCCAGAATAATTTGGTCTGTTGCCTTCACACATTATCTGACCCAGTTCATTGGCTATACATGTCCTCAGTGTGGAACTGAGAGATGGCATCTCAGGGCAAATGTGCATTTATAGTAATTTCTGCCTAAGCTACCATATTTCTTGAGAAGTTTGCATAGATCCTGGTTCCATAAATACTTATTCCTTATGAATATATAATAGAAATATATCAGATTTGTGACTCCCAGAGGAAAAAAAACCTAGCTAGATTGGCCCATAACTCAAAATGGAAGACCTTCTCTTTTTTTTAACCTGCCCAAGTTAGTTTTGTTATACTGCTAATCTCTAGCTCTGTCCTGAAAATCTACACTAGAATGGAGCAGTGTGAATGGTTTTCTTAAGAGGATGTTAATGCAGAAGACAGATGCTCCCTTCCAGGATTATGTTAAGAAGGGATTTTTTTTTTTAGATAAACTACAACTCATGTTTTAATTACTCTTTTTGTAACATAAACCTAAACAGATTATTCTAAGCCATACTCCATGGTTTCTTAACAATAGTTCAGCCTCAGAGATGCTGTTATCTGAGCAGGCTCTCAGAATTATAAAGAACATCATCATAAATAAAGCAGTTTATTTTGCCAAATTTTTACCCATAATTTTTAATTTTATAAACAAAAGCATGACTAAATGATATTGGAACATTCTACTTTTGAAGAATGATACTCAATGTTCCAGAAAGTGGTAAAAAATGTCTTACTGTGTCTAAGGCTAATTCAGCAATTCCTTTAGCACGACCAGACAGCACTTGAAAGAAATATATGAACTCAAGTTATCTTCCTATAGAAAAGCAGAGAATCTACACTGCTTTAACAGGCAGTTTAAACAGGTGTGATTCAGTGGCATTCTCCCAGTGAGAACACCAGTGAGCCCTTCTTCATTAGAAGTGACTAAAGTTAATCAAATTGTTTAATTCCATCCTCTAAAATTATTCAAGAGTAAACACTGATAGTCCTTTAGGGCTTTGACCTTTAATATCTTACATACCTGAGTGTCTCAGTGTGAGAAATAGCCATAGTTGCTCTCAGTGATTGTGACCAAATTAGATTTTAATAATTACACAAAGAAATGGCAATTTTCAGCTCTGTCGGTTTACAGCCATGACAGATGACTCTTGGTACATCTGGCTACCTCAGTTTAAGACCTCATCATGCCACCTCTCCACGCCACTCTTCTGCTGGATGCAACAATATCTGTAGCAAGGAGCAGATATTTGGGTGGAGTGCCCTATCTACCCAAAATCACAATCTGGTAAATCAGTTCAAACACATTTATCAGTGGTTTAAGCTAAGAGACTGAATTTTGGATGCAGGCAGCTGAGAAGCAGGGACGTATTTGCTTTTTTGGGGGAGACTAATTCTGGCAGAACTATCCAGTAAAGGCATGAGACAGTAATACCTTAACCCAGGACAACTAGATGCTATAGAGCATGTCATCCTGTACCTTGATTTTTGCTCTTACCCCTTTTTCCAGAAGCCATCTGTCATGAGTTTATTACATCTAGGTTTTGATGTACAGCTGTAATGACTCTAAGTACTCCTTGCCACATACAAAGCTAGGAGATAGTATATCAGGGAAGGAGATAGGGAATCTGGGAATACCCAATGAGTTTGTCAGTTATTAAATTTGTTTGTATAGTTTTCTGCTATGATATGTAATCTTACATAATCTTAAGTGGATACTGTTTTATGCTGTATATTTTTAAACTTTATAAGGTAGTCCTATAATTTGGTATAGACACTTTATTTCTAAATTACTGTGTTAATAAATTGTACTTGAATGAAATGGAAATACGTAACACTTAAAACAAATCACGTATTTGCCAAATACTGTGGGGCAGTAATGAATCTGTAAGTAGAATGAAATCTTTGACCTTCCTGAAATTGCTCATGCCTGATAAAATTCCAGTGGGTACAGTTTTTGAGCAATTAAGTGCAGCAAAACAACCTTCCAGTTGGGCTTGTTGTATAGTACATTAGAAGGTGGTCGTATTGATGGCTTATATAATATTTCTTCATATAGCTAAAAATGTTTCATGCTTATTTGTTAAAACAGTTAAAAGTAATTTAATTAAACTGTGCTCTCAACCTTTTTATTAGCTTTTCAGAACAATTAACTCAGCAGCAACATTCTGGAAAAGATCAGGGTCACATTATACTAATATACTAAACCCTGAATGCACAGAGGCATTTAGAGGCAACTGCTGCCCTGACATAGGAAGATGAGCATATTGATGTGTTGGGAAAACAGATACAGAAAGAGACATCACTTTGTCTTCCTAGACAGTCTCATATGTCTTTATGTGTATCCTAACATGGTACACTATGATAACATTGGATAATCCACAAATTAATGAAATTAATTAATTAAATCAAAGGGATATTCAGATGATATATGCATGAAACCTAAGGCTCTTGTTCAGCAAGTTAGGGAACAGAATCATGCTTGCAATTAGGCATCTAAACAAAATGGATTTTCAATACTTGCCAGTAAAATACCATAAATTAGAGTTATTCACCAAGTACATATAGAAAAAGTGATATTATCTTAGCATAGGACCATAACATAAGACAGGCTACATAAGGTGTAAGAAAGGCTACTTTGGGTCCAATGTCCTGTCTCCAAGAGTGTCAAAAATGCCTGCCTGGAAAACTGCTAATATAGTATCTATCTTTCAAAAATAAGAAAAATCATTAACTTCTCAATGGAAGGAAAAATCTTTGGATTTTTTTTTCCCAAACCTTGCAGTTTATTTTTATTCCTAGTTAAGTGTAATACCTGAACACTTAAACTACATGACAGATAGGATAAGCAGTGTTGGAAGTGAGGAGGGCAATATGCCACTGAGAACCTGGAATCAAATCACATAAATTAGCCACCTCAGCAAGTAAGACAGAATTCATATGGATTAAAATTTTAGGCCTAAATAGAAATAAAGTCAATGTGGAGCTGTATGACCAATGATCTGGTGCAGATGAGAACACTGACTGAAGACCTTGAGCAGGGCTAATTGTGACTGCTAAGTTTCAAAACATTTTTTGCAACAGATAGTCTACATTAGAAGATCCGTACACAAAAATGTGTACACACAACCCTCCAGTTTTAGGAGATGAATGTAAAAATTCTTTCTGCCTTTTGGACTTCATTTTCATGTCTTAAAATTACTGCATCTGCATGCATTCTTGTCTCAAAAGAAAGAAATTTATCTATTTATCAGTGTAGAGAGACATTTATTTTCTCACCTACTAGCTACAAAACAGGTGGAACAGATGACAGAAGACCAAGCTAAGACTGAGAAAACCAGAGCAGTACAGAACAGCTGTCTATACTTATGCTGTATATACAATATTCCAAGCAAATCTTTGCCTCTCATTTGAACTGTCTTTCAGAGGAAAACGTGTTGTTTACAATAGACAAAGTATTTCTCTGTGAAACAACTTCAGGTTTATGATGTAAGAGCACTAGCACCATGGTATGAAGGCTGCAAATAGGTTGAAATGGAACGCACAAACTAGGCTGGAGAATGACTTACAATCAGACCCTAAAAACTGCCAATATACACAGTGCCACTGAAGTTACAGGAGCTACAGCTATGTAACTAGCTTGTATGGAGTCTTGCTTGCGAAAGATAGCTAAGGCACAGTGCTAGTTTGGGGAGAAAAATATAAAATGAAGGAGCCATTAATGTGAGTTAAATTTTAAAAGAAATGTCTTGCTCTCCCAGTGAGAGACATTTTTTTTTCATATATATTTCATAGTTTATTTTTAATCTGTAAAATGTTCTGTCTTTACATTAAGGTTTATTGTCATGTCTGGGTATCTTGTTGATGTGAGTAAATCAATGAATATTCTATTAAAAATACAGAGAATTCCATGTCTTGTTATCTCTGTAATATATTAAGAGTGGCTAAGCATAAAAAAGAACTCTCTCACTGTAGAATCACAGGACAAATCAATTTTATTAATTACAATTATTAATAATAATTAATGACAATAATTAATGTAATGGCAGAAACAATGTTATCTCTTCTAAGCGAACAGACTTCAGTTACAGACTACAGAAAATCAGTAAGTTTTCTTCTTAATATGCTTATAAATCACAGCAAGTTCCTTTACAAACTTATCTATTACAGCAATAAAATAAGCCTTTTCTTCGATAAAAAGAATTACATCCTTACATGTAATCCAGTTGAAAGGTACAGTGATATGAATTCACTAAAATACTATTTTCTGTTAGATTAATTTACATAGCAACTTAGTAATGAATAATTGATTTCTATCTGCTCTCAGATCGTCCTTTTGAGACATGATCTTGTAACTCCTGTGTTTATGATTCATCTAATTCTTCTTTATGGATACAAGTAACACAGGCAACCACCTTTTCATATAATGGGCAAAATCTTACCACCATTATTGGTGAATGCCTATTTCTGTACAGCCAATTATTTGAAGACCTCTCTAGATGGAGGTGCAGAAATGAACATTTGAGGGATTTTTTCAAGGACTGAAATATGCCTATGTTCATTTATGTGTCTTCTATGGTTGTGGTGGTAAAACTGAGTAAAATATGAGTAAGGTATGATATTTCCCCACTCCTGTTACCAAAACTGCTCAAAGTAATTAAATTAATTTCTTTCACATTACCACTGTTTAAAACTCTGTTTCATTTGAGAAGCAAATTAATTGCTCCTTCCTGAAGTGGATCGGCTTATAATAAAATCCCAGTAATGTGAATCAGGAGCTCACTACTGTTGTAGATAATAAAGCACTAACTGGTATAATGTTAGCATCTGTTAATATCTATCCCATAATATTTTCCTATACTTAGAAGAGAAAAAAAAATTATTGAGAGAGTTGTCAGGCAAGTGAGAAAGTACCACCTCTGTCAATACATATTTCATAGATACCCTGGCTATTGTTGCTATGAACTGAGTGTTTGACTTAGAAGTAATATTTATAACAAAAGCTAATTAACCACTACATTATTTAGCATATTATTAGTGATTATAGATAATATAATATTGTCAGTAGTTAATAAACTATCCTAATGTATTCAGAATTTTAAATTGCTTGGAAGGTTGAACCTTAACGAAGTTACTGAAAGTATGGCTATTTTGTCTTTAAATATTTCTGAAAAGTTTATCCTTCACCAACAGTGTGCTTCCATCTGACTGTTAAACCCTATCCAGCTATAACAGACATTTAATAGCATATGTTCCTTTTTCAAACAGGCCTTCATATGACCTCTTGCCTTTCCAGCAAGTATGAAAATTGTGGGATTTGGCCTCCAATGTCAGTATAAGCAAGAATGGTGTTCTTCCATTTGTCACTGTTGACCTTTCTGTTGATTGAATCTGTATTCTTTTAAAATAAACAGTGTAGAACAATTTCTATAATAATATTTTTTCTGTATGTTTATAGGTCTCATTGGTTAGTTTAATAGCCAATGCTTTGGGCTATTCTGAACTTGGTGCCATTAAATCGCTTCGGACATTAAGAGCTTTAAGACCTTTAAGAGCCTTGTCACGATTTGAAGGAATGAGGGTGAGATAAAGTGAATGAGTGTGAATGAATGTATGCATACAAAAATTAATGTAGAAGGGCGACACTCATGCCTTCTGCAAAGAACTCCAGAATGGGAATGCATGCAAACATGTGTGGAAAAAAGGCCTTCCAACATGTCCTTATACACAAGACGTGTACAGCTTACATTTGGAGATTAGACTTTGAGCTCATTAAATTTGCCTGCTCACTGCTGCATAGTTGTGTTATCCCAGCCCCCTAACTCTTAAAATTTCCATTGATTTGTGGACCTATATAGAAAAGTAAAAGGACATGAGACATTTTAGAACAGAGGGTTGGGGTTTTTTTCTCCAGTTTAGCTGGGGACTTTATTTTATAAATTTCTGTAGCTAACTTCTATTCTCTATTAGTTTGTCAGTGGTTCAGGATGGAACAGGATTAGCTGGAAAATAAAACAAAGCAAAACAAAATAAAACAAGAAAAGGTGAAGAAGCTGACAACAGTGACACACCAGAAACTGAAGCCTCCCTGTGGCTCCCTGTCTACCTGCCTGGGGAAAAAAATCCCACAATAAATGCTGTAGTATTAGGGAAAGGTTCTCTGAACAGATACCTGACATAAGGATGGGGTTGGAAGTATAGAAGGGGAGAAATAGGAAATCATTTTCTCAGCTAGTGTCCTTTACTTCATATGAATGCATCTGCTGCCATCTTACCTCTCCTCCTACACAGCTAAATCCCTCCTGTTGAGGAAATTATTATTTTCATATTCTGCCAGTCTGACAAAAAAACCCCACCCCAAACTATTCCAAGCTGTCTGCTGAAAATGCAGACTATGTTACTTCCTGGAAAAACTGATGCATAAAAAATTAACCAGGTAATGTTATTGAGAAATCTCCTTTTAATCTTTCACCTCAAAATACCCAGATGCTGCAATACATGTTTATAGTTTGGTCATAGGTCTTAAATTTCCAAATAAATAGTGTGGTTCCTGTCAGGGTTGAGGTTGCTGATATTCTAGAGGTGGCCACACTAGCCAATGTAGGGGAGTGTGTCCTGTGGCACACCACCATCACCACTATGTTTTACATGATTGGCATTGCAAACAACATGGAAGTCCCTATCTAATAAATGGGCAAAACCTCTATTGATCTTCGACTACTTTCAGTCAAATTAGTGAATTGAAAAATACTACTATTTTCAAACCCGTACACAAAAAACTACTGCAGTCTCTACTGATTCGGTAGAAAATTATTGTCTGAATATCTGCAGCTTTCTTTTAGTTCAATCACAATAAGTAAGTAAAAGAAAATTTTTGTCAAGGGGTTTCATCTGATCTTTTACTGCCACTTGCCCATACAGAGTAGCTCAATTGTATTAAATGCAGCCAATAAAAAAAACCCCCTAACGGATAAGTGTAAAAGCAACTATCGTGAGCCAGGCAATTTAAAACCAAGACTTATAGCAGATACTGTTAATAAAAACTAAATAAGATGTGCTTAATTATGTTACCTTGTATGTAGATGCTAAAATACACTGGCGCCAATATATACATAAAGTTTCTGAGAATTAAATTATTAGTAATGATAGTTTCACACGCAGACATTTGTATTCAGTCTTCCACATCATCATTCTTTGATCTTTTCCTGGTTTATTTTCTATTTATAGATTTTGATTTGTGTTGTTGGAATTTAACCGTTATTTCTCTCTTTTTCTCTAGAGCACACAAATTCTAAGAATCCATCTTGCTACTAACAGGTTTTCTTTTGCTTTTGGAGTTATTTTCAGACTTTTGCATTGTCTTGGTTTCCATATAATTTTATTTCTTGCTTTTTGCAATCTCATTAGTGTTTTATTGAACCTTAAATAATGTTTCCCCCTTAAATTTTTAATGTAATATTTTAACTGTCCATTCCATATTAATACTGTTTTAACATTTTTAAAGTATTTTTATTTTTCTGTTCATAAACTAAGTGGCTATTTTGTCTAATTTGTACACTAGGTGGTTGTAAATGCCCTTGTAGGAGCAATTCCATCTATCATGAATGTATTGCTGGTTTGTCTTATATTCTGGCTCATCTTCAGCATCATGGGAGTAAATCTGTTTGCTGGCAAATTCTATCACTGTGTCAACACCACAACTGGTGAGATGTTTGATGTCAGTGATGTCAACAATTATACTCAGTGTGAGGAACTCATAAAAAACAATCAAAGTGCCCGATGGAAAAATGTGAAAGTAAACTTTGATAATGTAGGAGCTGGATATCTTGCTCTGCTTCAAGTAGTAAGTAAATTTATATATTTTCTTTTTGCTCTTTTTAAAGAAGTTTAGGAAAAATGGGCAAGTTAAGACTGTTCAGTAGTGGAATAATTTCTTCATAGCAATGATGTACAGCTTACACAACTCTATTGTATTGTTACCTGTAATTTTTGTTTTAATGATAGTAGAGTAACTTTCCATTCCAAGGCTAGGGAATACTGTCTCATCATGATGATAACAATGTGAAAATAGTAAGCGAAAGACGTACAAGAATCTTTTTAGTGATGCACAATATAAACTTCAGGAATGCATTTCATGAGTCTTGCCATGGTGGACAAGGCTCAGAGGTCCCTCTAATTATTAAAAAGGTCTCTCCTCTCCTTTATGAGCTCAGTTACCTTGTAAGACAGAAGGGCAGACAGCAGCTTAAAAGAGGGCAGACATCCTAACGGACTGTCTGGTCTGAAGTGAGCAACTACCGCCAATGCCTCCCACATAATCTGTTCCTAGTTATCATTACACATCCACAGCAACATCTTTCAGTCAAAATCCATTAATCTAGGCACTTTTGGCACTGTGAAATAATTTTTCTTTTGTCGACAGCCTGGTCAAGGTAGACTGGATTTTTCTTCATGTCTATACTCATTTAAAGAACCAGTTTGTGAGTTAGATGGTAAAAATAAAAATATATCAACCTCGTGTCTCCAGTGCAGATATTTGTTTAATAGGGGCTTGATTTTCCACTTCCACCCTGGAAGTGGGTTTAGGGAAAGGAATCATAAATAATGCAAGATCTGAGATTGGGGCACCCAGTGTTTCATGTAGCATGGAGCCAATTCTTTATTATCATAACACTTGTGTAAGAGTTCTGAAATCCTCTGAGAGAAGTAGGAGCTGCCCATGGGAAAAATATGGATAGTTACTGATACACAGATGCTAATTAGGTAAAATAGGAAAATGTAAAATACTTTTATCACAAAAAATACTCATGATTTATAACTATCATACTCCATTAACGCTTGTTAAAGAGTCTTTATAATATACTAAATAAATATTATGTTACTTACAGTATTACACTTGTGAAGTATTAGATGTTATTGTATTGCAGGCATAGCCATTCTATTAATTACAGCTACTTATACAAAGTCTGTCAGTTGTATTTCCCCTTCAAGTCCATTTCCTATGCACTGTGATACAGAAATGTCTTTGTTCTAGTACTTAGCATGCCTTTTAATTATGCCAGAGGAATAAAGACCTTAGCTCTTTAGAGGCTCTTTGGCTTAGAACGGAGCTTCTGATAGCTGATATCTGATCCAAAACACAAGCAGGAAAGCAAGCAATTATGCTTAGATGATTGAGCTCTGTAGAATCACTTGTCTATAACGTGATATACAGCTTCACTGTATGAAAAGATGTCAGAAATATCATGGGATTGTTACTGCTCTGGTATCACCAAGTTATCTAAGAATGATATGCTTGTCCTTTCTATCCCGGAGCAGGTCAGTATCCCTAGCTGACCTTGATTCCCAGATTAACTACCTGGCTTAAAATGTTTTGCCTCTAAAGGCAATGTGACTCTCATGTGCTGAGTAGTAGTACTAAATGATTCTAATTCTCTGACTTCAGATCTCATTGCTATCCTTGTACTAGAGATTAAAGTGACCCATCTTATTACCAATATTTGCCTCTGAAGTTGTATAAGGAAAAATTCTAGTCTCTTGAAGCTGTGTCTGAATGTCATCCATGTCACCCATCTAGACAGTGTTGGTCTTTAATTACTACATCACTACTGTGGACCTTTTGTTCTTCTTCTCTTTCTTTATTTCTTTTTGTTCTGATTTTTCATTATTTTCCCTTTCAAATATTCCCTTCCGCCCTTTACTTTTCCTGCAGAGATTAAGGGATCCTTTAGCATGTATCATGTCACCTCTTCAGCTGATTGTCCGCATTAACATTCTCCCTCCGCTCTTCTGTATTTATTGCTCTTATCAAACTCTGCTCCTCTTCTAACGGTGCTATGCAAAGCACACCAAATAGCTGTCAATTGCCAACTGAGCCAGAAACAACTATGAAGCCTGGCCCCAAGCACACCTTCTCAGTAAATCTGTATTGCACTGCAAGATTCAAAAGGATATGAACACTCCCGGAGTACAAGTTTTCTGCTGTGAAAACGAGCAGCTGTACCAAAGTACCAGAGCTCACTTCTGGCAAGCACAGGTGCAAATATACTCCTTGGGATGGTTCTTCTCCTGAATCTCCTCGGGAGGGATGCTCTTTATCTGTTCATTTCACAGGCTTGTTAACTCTTTTTTTCTTTATGAATAAGCTTGGAAATCTGGCTAGTGAGCAGGCACTCACACCTTCAACTATCATGTCACACCAACCCTTTGGTGTTCCTCAGAAAGCGGATATTCCCTGTCCATGAAAATCACCTCCTTAGAGCAATGATGGCAGATCTTTTTTACTCTTTATTCTATCTAGACAAGGTCTCTATAGGAACTCAGCCCAAAGTTTTATAAAAGTTAATCAATCGCAGCTCTTTCACAGTTCACTTCTTCATCTTCTGTAAATATTATCACTCAAGAACCAATGTATATTTTGATTATGAACAGAGTCTATTCCGTTTAGTTATACGGGATTAAAACATTTCTAAAAATACCTTGGCAGTTTAGCCATAGCAAAAACATTCAGATGCATGTTGGTATCTGTCCAGAAGTTGTATTGCTGACTCCATCAGTTCATGCTGTAAACTTGATAAAATGGCTGTCTCCGTGAGCGATTCTAGTAGATTCTACCTGAACATCTCCAGCATTAATGTCTATCTGAGTCTACCATTCTTCATCTGCAAAGTAAGCATCTGCAGCTCTAAACACACTGTGCCCTTGCTGAGACCTTCAGACCCTGATTTTTAATATTTTTTGAATACCTGAAAAGTAATTTCTCAAAAAGCCTAGTATTACTATGAAAAATATTTTATTATGCCTGTGTTATTAGAGGTGGTTTATAAATTTAGATATGATTTTATTAAAAGTTAAGGTCCAAATGCTGTGACCTAGTTATTTTCCACATTATGAATTTTTATAGGGAAGATAAATATTTTTATTTTATTTCTAGGCTACT
Source organism: Mycteria americana (assembly GCF_035582795.1). Classification (NCBI taxonomy): domain Eukaryota; kingdom Metazoa; phylum Chordata; class Aves; order Ciconiiformes; family Ciconiidae; genus Mycteria; species Mycteria americana. The sequence goes on from NC_134373.1 coordinate 23,522,381, forward strand.
TTCAAAGGATGGATGGATATTATGTATGCTGCTGTTGATTCACGAGATGTAAGTCTGACTTTCAAAGATCATCCATTGGTTATATTCTGATACAGAGTATAGAATTTAAACAGCTACACATACAATAACATGAAGAATTATAATCAGCACCAATACATATTTTTTCCACATACATTTAGTCTAGAAAGGAACTTCTATGTAACTTCATGAATCTTAGAATTTGTAGTGGAAAGAATTAATCCCACTTCCTTCTGTTTAGCCAAGTAAGTTAAATTAACTTAACTGGACTTTTTTTGGAAAAGCTAATGTTAATGAAGAAAACAAAGCAGAGGTTTTTTAACCACTTCCTTTGGTAATAATGAGTATGAGTTAATTTAAGATTATATAATGTAATTATTACATATTGAATATATTAACCTTGTTTTATAATTTGTAACTGTGCATTTCATTGTTTCTTTACATTGAGCACTTATGTTATCCAGCTATTTAAGTGCGATTAGATTTTAGGTTGAAGATCATCTGTTAAGTTTTCTAGGGATTAGAATTTTATCTTGGCTACAAAACTAAAACTATGTTTACCTTGTACAAAAAAGTGCAACACGGATGCCTCAACTAGTCTATACAACCTAGGTTATAGTCACATTAGTGATATCATCATCACACAGTGATATTTGTCTCCCAGAGTAATACATCCTGTTTATTAACTTCAGCACTTCTACACTCTAGCACATTGTGCAGTAGAGGTGCAGGCCTTGAGAGTGGAATCTGGAAGAATTGAGACAATAACAAAATCCTCCTTAGAAATTTGCCTCAATTTAATGGATTTCACAAAACATATACTCATTAGAAATTTATTGAAAGCATCTGTTCTTAGCTGGACCTAAGAATACTCATGTAAGACCAGAAGAGTTCCAGGGAGATTTAGGTGATAGTAAAAATGATTGAGTCTGTTGCATGAAAATATACTGAACACAATATAAAATATTTAGATTTGTGTTGTTAAAATTTTAAGTGCTAATGACTGCTCTCAGTCCTGCATTGCTTCTTCCTTCTCTATGAGGAACTTTGTGTATATGTACACACATAAACATATCTGTGTGCACATTTACTTTAAAATTCCATATGAGTAATGATTCTGTCAGCTTCCAGTTCTCCAAACATTGATTGGAATGGACATGTCAGGTCTTTTTAATAACTGAGTGCAGTTTATAGCTTTTCTAGCTGAGATAGCATATACCTATTCATAAATTATATACATTGTTTTTTACATCTAGCATTCTCATGCGTAATAAAATTTATAATATTTTGTAGGTAGAAGATCAACCTAAGTATGAGGACAACTTGTATATGTATCTTTATTTTGTCATCTTTATCATATTTGGATCATTCTTTACCTTGAACCTTTTCATTGGTGTCATTATAGACAACTTCAACCAACAAAAAAAGAAGATAAGTATTTAAAATGTTTCCATAGTCCTATAAATGATTAGCTATCATGAATTAATAATTTATTTATGTAAAACTAATAAAAATCAAAAGTTATTTCAAGTCCTTGAATAGAAATGTCTCTTTTGTTAACATAATCTGTGTTAAATCTGTGGATGTGATATGACCTTTGCATTTCAGCATTTTGACAAGCGAAGAGGGACAAATCACGAGTTGGTTCATAATAATTTGCAAATTGTGTAAGAGCTAAAATGATGATGCAAAAAGGGAATGTGCATTATCCTTTTGATTAGATGTAATATCATCTGCCATGGAGGAGTTTCCTTTTTAATGAACTTTAAAGATTTAAGATAAATTAATTTTAATTAATCTTATAAACTGTTGACACTTAATGAAGATACAATATGGCACTGTGTTCATACAATAGATAATAGTTCTGCAAACTGATTAAACAGTGGGTAAAGAGGAAGTCCAATACACCTCACATGAATAGGCTTAAAGATACAAGTAAAAATGTGTACAAAAAAGCTCTGTTTTTCTAACACTGTTGTGAGAAATGAGATGAACTTATTAGACACAAATACAATCTATAATTTATTAGCAGTAATATAGCAAAGGTATAAAAGGAAGGATATTTTTTTCTGTATACCTTTGACATACAAGTATGTTTAAAATAATTATATTGATAATGCATACAGTTTTACTTAAAATAACTTTAAAAATACAAATAAGCACATTTAAAAATATTTTGAAATCTCATGATTCTTAGCCTTCAACTGCCAAAAAGAACTAGAACCTCAGGATCATTCTAAATCTTTGTATGCTGTGAAAAAGCAGTTTGATATGATTTGGTTTTATCCGATCACCAAATAAAAAGGAGCACTACCAAACAGAAGCTATGGTAAAAGTCCATTGTGAACTACAGAAATTTTTCCTTGTGAAAACATTCTTTAGTTTCTTAAAAGAGCCATAAACATGTCTGGGGTTACTTCCTCAGTTTCCATCAATTATGCCATGCTTTGGGCTTCAATATCCAGTTTAGCAGACAGTGACTTTGACATTGCGTTTCCATCTGACTTAGTTCAGACTCATCAATAAGCACAATTTACTTTATACTGAAATTCAGTCAGTCACTTGCACATCTGACTGGCAGCATTTGCATCTGCAAACAAAGGCTCATTTGAGTTAGTCAAGGTTCTAGTGGTGTTTTAATTAGTAATTTGCTGTGGCATGATTTGGATTACTTTTCTTAAGTTTATATCAAGGGTGATTTTTTTTGCTGTCATTAAAACCCTCAGATTAGACCCAAATACTCTCCCTGGACACAATCTCTCCCTCAAAGTTACCCCACTTTTAGACCTGGCTAGCTGTAATCCTAAAAGTCTATCTAGAATTTAGGACATGTAAGGCATCAGTCAGGCTCCTATAAACTAAACATAACCTAATCAGCAAGTTATTTAACAGTATCAGTACAGTAAGAACTGTTTTAGCCATATCGGCAAAAGCGAGCATGAAGACACTGGAAAAAAAGTCAACCGTCATCCTGACAAGGCACCAGTAAGGGTTTTTTTGGTGTTTTAGGAATGTATATGAGCATCCACACTATAAATACCTGAAAAAAAATCACTTTTGTTATATAAATCAAATATAAATGTAATATTATATTACAGAGAGACATTCTGTAGTTAAGTGTTGTATGTGTGGACATGATAGTAATTAGTTTTGATATTATTTCTTTACTTTGGAGGTCAGGATATATTTATGACAGAAGAACAGAAGAAATATTACAATGCAATGAAAAAACTGGGATCCAAAAAGCCACAGAAACCTATCCCGAGGCCAGTGGTAAGAGTGATTTGATTTTAATACCAGTAATATTAAATACTTATTTGGGAATATGATTTTAGCCAACAAGAGAAGGTTATATGTCTAGAAAGAAAATATTTTTCCCATTTATTTTCTTGTAAAGGTAGAATTCGTCCCCCTTTTTTTTAATTCAGCAGACTAGATCGTTCATGTTTCATTTAAAAACATACTCTGAAGTATGAACTGTAGGATGGAATAAGGTTAATGTGATAAATTTCATAATTCCCTGCCTAAGTCCTACAAAAGTAGAGTTGATTGGATCATTTATTGGTTCTTGTTATCTATGGATAAACTTCATTTTCTGTTTTTTCTCCTCCCAGAGAATTTGTAGGAAATGGGGATGCACTAGCCCTTGCTGCTGAAGACAGAAGGGGGCAGTGGTCACCCAATGTGAAAGAGAAAGACAGATGCAGATATAATCTTACCAAATAAAATGGCCTAGGGAGTAAAGTATAAACTAGGATAAATTTGTCTCTAAAATGAGAAACTACTCCGTTATTTACTGAACTCCTACAGTGTTTGGAAAAAATACTTGTTGCACCTTATGCACTGAGTGGTTAAAAATAGACTTTCTAGGGAGAGACATATGGCAATAAAAATTTAGCTAAGTACTAAAGGAAAACTATGATATTGCAGTCATGGTGTGTTTGAGACATGCAACTTCAGTGGTCCAACGATCTCACCAAGCACAATTAGTTTAAGGAAGAGAGAGACATCTCTGGGGGTTAGTACTCTAAAACCAGCTAAGAATAAGGATAAGAAAATGAGTTTCTATTTGGCTGATACTCTTGCTGGGTATCAAGTTACACCACATTTTTTACACCAATAATACCAATTGTCAATGTTATTACTATTATTATTGCATTGTTTCCCTTTCGGTCCCTTCAGCCAACAGTGGTACACCTTTTGATCTGCTCTAACAGGATGAGACGCAAACCAGCACAGGTTGGGTGTATATTAACAGATGTGTTGTGAATGCGTCTTGCTCTGCACTCCTAAATCTTGTAGGGACTTGCTTTCCCATTTGGCATTTGTAAAGACAAATATTTTCAGAGTATAAACTGCATTCCGTCTTTGTTTTTGCAGAACAAATTCCAAGGCATGGTCTTTGATTTTGTAACCAAACAAGTATTTGACATCAGCATCATGATACTCATCTGCCTTAACATGGTCACAATGATGGTAGAAACAGATGACCAGAGTAAAGAAATGGAAACAATTTTATCCCGGATTAACCTTGTGTTCATTATCCTTTTCACTGGAGAATGTGTCCTGAAATTGATTTCACTTCGCCATTACTACTTCACTATAGGCTGGAATATTTTTGATTTTGTGGTTGTGATTCTCTCCATAGTAGGTAAGAGCAAGTCCCTTTCAAGAAAGAACTAGTGGAAGGAAAAGGGAACATTTGTTTCAAGAATGTTATGATACTGAATATGAAATTTTTGGTTTCCTATATGAGTTACGTGTTGATTCAGATCTTCATACTTTATAGCATACAATATATGAAATGTTGCATGTAAGATTTTTATCTCTCCCATTACATTCACTGTCATCTTCCACATCAAAAGACATAAAGGAACTTTTGGCACATTACATTAACATGTACAAATATAAAAAGGAATGTTTAGTGGTATATGCGAACTAATCACAAATTTGCTTTCAGTACTAAAACTGAAAAGTATGTGAAGGGGATGAGATTTTTAATTGCTTTTGCTAACTAAGTTCTTGGTGAATATTTAGATTTCTGTCAACTAAAAGCTAATGACTCTCTGTCCTGGTTTTGGCTGGGGTAGGGTTAATTTTCTTCCTAGGAGCTGGTATAGAGCTGTGTTTTGGATTTAGTATGAGAATAATGTTGATAATACACCTATGTTTTAGTTGTTGCTGAGCAGTGCTTACACTGGTCAAGGACTTTTCAGCTTCCCATGCTCTGCCAGGTGCACATGAAGCTGGGAGGGGGCACAGCCAGGACAGCTGACCCAACTGCCCAAAGGGCTATTCCATACCATATGGCCTCATGCTCAGTATATAAACTGGGGGAGTTGGCCAGGGAGCAGCAATTGCTGCTCAGGGATGGGCTGGGCATTGGTCAGCAGGTGGTGAGCAATTGCATTGTGCATCACTTATTTTGTACATTCTTTTATCATTATTATTAGTAGTATTATTTTCTCCTCCTTTGCTGTCCTATTAAATGGTCTTTATCTTAACCCACAGTTTTTACTTCCCCCCTCGCCCCCGATTATCTCCTCCATCCCACCAGGGTAGGGGAGGGTAAGTGAGCGGCTGTGTGGTGTTTAGTTGCCGACTGGGGTTAAACCACAACACTCTCCAAGGTGCAAATTAGAGAGACAAAACTTAAGTCTTAAAGAGTGATACACCTGAGAGAGGCTGTGCTGATACAGTGTAGATCCTCAGGTAAAAAGAGTCACTAATTTGCAGAAATTAAGCCAATATAGTCCTTCATAAAAGACAGTGGTAATAGGCTCAGTTTCAAGAACTAATTATATCTAAGACAGAAACGTCTCTTTCCAGGTTGCTTTAGGAATAACTGAAAGCTTAGACAAGCTACCTTGCCCAAAGCAGTCTTCTTTCTTTTACTTACTTCCCTTCTCCTACATAGCATTTCAACAAAAGGAAGGTGCTTTCACCTTAATAACAGCTTTCAATAAAATGTAATAACTTGTATGACGTTTTGCTATAACATAGACTCCCTATACTGATTGTTTTGGAGACAGCAGTAAATAAATTTTTGTTTCACTTTTGTTTCTCTAGGTATGTTCTTAGCTGAGATGATTGAGAAATATTTTGTGTCCCCCACACTATTCAGAGTCATCCGACTTGCCAGAATCGGTCGAATCCTGCGTCTCATTAAAGGCGCTAAGGGAATCCGCACTCTGCTTTTTGCTTTGATGATGTCTCTCCCTGCTTTGTTCAACATTGGTCTGCTGCTGTTCCTGGTCATGTTTATCTATGCGATATTTGGCATGTCCAACTTTGCCTATGTTAAGAGGGAAGTTGGGATTGATGACATGTTCAACTTTGAAACGTTTGGCAACAGCATGATCTGCCTATTTCAAATTACCACATCTGCTGGCTGGGATGGTTTGCTAGCCCCAATTCTTAACAGTGGGGAGCCGGACTGTGACCCCCATAAAGACCATCCAGGGAGCTCTGTGAAAGGCGACTGCGGCAACCCTTCCGTTGGGATTTTCTTCTTTGTCAGCTACATTATCATATCATTTCTGGTAGTGGTGAACATGTACATTGCTGTGATTTTGGAGAACTTCAGTGTTGCTACTGAAGAAAGTGCTGAACCCTTGAGTGAGGATGACTTTGAGATGTTCTATGAAGTCTGGGAGAAGTTCGATCCCGATGCAACACAATTCATAGAATACAGTAAGCTATCAGATTTTGCAGCTTCGTTAGATCCTCCTCTTCTTATAGCAAAACCAAACAAAGTCCAGCTTATTGCAATGGATCTGCCCATGGTAAGCGGCGACAGAATTCACTGCCTTGACATCTTGTTTGCTTTCACAAAGCGTGTTTTGGGGGAAAGTGGGGAGATGGACGCCCTCAGAATACAGATGGAAGATCGGTTTATGGCAGCCAATCCTTCAAAAGTCTCCTACGAACCAATTACAACCACATTGAAAAGAAAACAGGAGGAAGTATCTGCTGTCATTATTCAGCGTGCTTACAGGCATTACCTTTTAAGGCAAAAAGTTAAAAAGGTGTCTAGTATATATAACAGAAATAAAAACAAAGAAGGAGATGGACCAGTTATAAAAGAGATAATTATTGATAAACTAAATGGGAACTCCACTCCGGAAAAAACGGATGAGAGTTCCTCTACAACTTCCCCACCTTCTTATGACAGTGTAACAAAGCCAGACAAAGAAAAATATGAAAAAGATAAAGCAGAAAAGAACTACAAAGGAAAAGATGTCAGGGAAAATAAAAAATAAAGATCTAAGAATTCTGCTTGTGGGACAACTTGTTTACAGTCTTTGAGAATGAAGCATCAACTGGACTCCTGCAGGAGGTTTATGCCAAACTGACAGTTTTTACACATATATATGTGTGTGTGTGTGTGTGCGCGCGCGTGTGTGCGTATATATACGTTATATATATACTTAAGGTCAGTGCCTATAACAAAACAGTGAACCTTCATCATCAAACTGTGACTCTGTGAATCAGGGTAACAAACTTGACAAAAAGTTACTGTTTTCACTACAGCTGACACTGCTAAGAATGAGGGAAAAAGTGGCTCCACAGAGAACACGGAGCATGAAATGAGTGCAAAGCGATACTTTTTTGTGTTTCACATACTGCAAAACACGTAGAACAGTAATTCTCTTCACTGTAATGCAACTGCTACATTTTTCATATTTTTACAAAATCAGTATTAGTGTATTTATCATTTTTTAATTCACAGGTTGTTTATTATTATATGTGACTATTTTTGTAATAGGTTTTATGTTGGGGAAAGAGGTATGAGGACCAGGTGTTCTGCTCTCAGATTCTCTATAATGTACAGATAGAAGTGATTTGCATAGGCATGCTGCACTTGTCAATCATGCCTAAATAAAAATATGACATTGCACAAAGATAAAGATTTTAAGAACTTCCATGTTTCAGGGTTGCTCTTAAATTTGAGGCGTTCTAACTACTTGTATGGCTGCATCCAGATTATGTGCATCCAGATTAACGTGCCTGGAAAGTCTCCTCTAATTTACAGGAATCTGCAATGACTTATTTTTATGCAAATCATTAAACATGAACAAGTTCCTGTTTTTGTTAAAATATTCACAGCTTAAAAAATATTGTGCGGTTTCTGCACTGGAAAAATAGCCTCACCAAAATATACCTGGGAGTTCTTTTGTTTTCTTTTTTTTTTAAACCACTCAAATTTTTTCCTAGACTGTTCTTTAGTTACTGTCTTCTCTCATTATGGCCAACATCCAATGAATCAAAAAAAATAACCTTTTCCATATAAATCTTAACGGCATACTGTCATGCATATTTGAGCATGGAATTAAACGGCTTTGCCACATTGAACTGCATCAGATATGTACCACAGTTATGGGTTATTTTCAAGAGCTCAACAGGACATATTGTATTCTGTGTCATTATAGATAGTTTGGAGAGTATCACTGATGCATGTCAATGCTTTTGCTGCTATATCTTGCTCCTTCCACTGTCCACAGTCTCCACTGTAGGAAGCCATGTGTCAGTGGTGAAGTGAATCAAATTGTCCAACCAGACCTCATTCTTTCAAACCATTAAGCAATAGTTTGCAGCTATTTATGAGCTTCTTTAGTTTTGCATTTTAAATTTGAAGTGGCTACTATATGGTGTAGAATCAGACTGTACAGGCCATATTGCAAACTCTTTAACCTGTTGGAAATGTGGTTAGCGTATATAAATAATGTAAAGAAATACCATTTGGTAACAGTTTTTTCAAGTTTAGATCACTGTTTCTTATATTTCTTTCCTCATTCACTTGGCTTACTTTCTAACCATGGTAATTTCAAACTGACATCATCACACTATGAGAAAAAAAGTGAGTATTTGTAGACTATCTTGTTTTAATATTATATTTGCATATATTTCAATGTGAAGTAAATTGTGTAAATCTGGAACCCAGCTTGTTTCCAAATAGTTTTATCTGGTAACAGGACATAGCAAGGAAAGTATTAGGAGAATGTGCGAATTTCTAGCACTGTTTGCATCAGAAGTTCCAAGATAGTCTCATTGTTCATGAAATCCTTGCTATCTTGCAGTGTCTGTTTACACAGCCTATTCTTATTCTTTTTGAATCACGCTGCACTAGACTTGTACAAATAGAATCCACAATATTTCCCAAGAACAAAATGGCACATTTGTATAATCAAGGACATCAGGACATTTTGTGTTTCATACACAAGCTAACATTAAATGTAGAATCTTTCTTTTACAAATGCTTTTGACTTGTAATGTGTTGGTGAAATGCATGCAGGAAATTGTTACTATCATAAACAACGTAAACAATATTACAAATGAGCCAAAAAATAAAGATTTCATTTTTTATTGTATTTATTTTTCTTTGTCTCTGTCTTTCTGTTGGTTAAAGCAAGATAAAAACTGGCTTTGGTAGAAATAAAGAATGCTTTCTTAATCACTAGAGCTAAATACCTTATTCTTCACATTTTAACTTTTTTTATGTAAAACAATTTTTTTTAAAATCTGATAACTTTGAGCACACCCCATTGATTTCTACTTCTTTGTCACCAGCATACTGTCTAGGGATAACACAGGACATCTAGGCATTCTGCCCCAACAGCCTTTCTGTAAACCGTCAAGAGCCCTTCCGAACCATAAAGGAACTGCTCAGTATCTAAGGTATTTAGTTTGCTACGCTGCTGCTACCAAAGCTGCTCACGCTTTACGAGTCTTAAATATGCAAACAAACTCTCCAGCAAAGTTGCTCTGTTTGGTCCTGTATAACATTCAGCCAAAGGGCTCATCACAAACAGATAGAAGTTGTTTTTGATTACACAGTGATTCTTTTTATTCCAGTAATTCTCAAAAGTAATAAATACCATTTCACTTGATTTCACAAGAGAGGGACTGCACTGAAACTCAGCTGCGTTAAGCAGTGTTCATAGTCATAATACCCGGGTGTTACATAGTAACTTCTGACTTACAATGGTTGTCTTCATGCTGTTCAAGGGTAGAAAGATATAGTACATTGAAACACAGTATTATCTTATTGAATTTAAAATATTATATTTCAAAATTAGCATTAAGTACAATATTCCTGGAGTTTGCTCACTGGCATGTTTTCAGTGTTTTCTTCATCTGTGGATATTATGCCATGTTAGCCATAGTTTGGCCGAATATTAAATTGCTTGGATAGCCATGAAATAACTGATAGAATATTCTAACACTACAATCTGTTAAGATCTCCAATATGATGAGCATCAGCAATTGCTGCAGCAGAGTCTCTGAGCTGGTATACCATGCAATAGGGAAGCCATATTTGCTTACAGGAATGGCTTTAGCTACATCAGAAAAAATGCCTTACCAAAACCACACAGAATTGTCTAGCCTGCTCATACCATTAGTTCCTGGAGCTGGTCCCTGGCCCTCTTAGAATATGGGGTTAAAGCTCAACACATGGCCTTCCACAGTTGTCTGGGCATCCTTACAAGTACCTGGCCTCCAGGCCCGAATGAGAAAATCCTCTAATCACATTGTGTTAATGTCAATATGTAAATCCTTGAAGTCAAAGTTATGTACATTATTTATTCCACCACTCCTCTGACTACCTTATCTAACCTCATAAACGACTCAATTTACTTCCAGAGGCTTTTGGAGCTCTTCTGCTTCTTTGGTCCCTGACTTCACATCTAACAACTGTGTTTTACTCATAGCTATTCATATTACCTGTTCAAAACAGCACCTAAAATCCGCAGAACTTCTGCTCTGTGAACAGGTTGGTAAGTGTTCTGATGAGGAATGACAGTTAGTCATTCATTTTCAGGAACCTGGAGTCTCTTACAGTACTCTGTAAAAGTAAGATTACAGTACCCAGCTTCATTACCAAGCACTGTATGTGGGAAAACATTGACAATGCTTTTGGCCAGGACCAGCAGGAATGGCTGAGGGCCCTGGTTTAACCTGGACTGGAAATAGGCTCACTGCTTTGAGGGCACATATGTCCTCCTAATTACCCTTTGCTGCTTCTGTGAACTTCCCCTTCCCTTCTACCTATTCCTTTTTCCACAGAAATCAATGGAGTTTGTATAATTTAAATCTCACATTACACACTCCTCTCCTATGCTTCCAGAGCATTTGAACAGAAATGCCACTTGAAAGAACTCCCTACATGCTACTAGGCAAGCCACTAGTGATGGTTATCCTAGTCAAGCATGGTTTTATATTTGTACCACATTGTGCTTGTAGTTCCCCCCCGTTTCCAGTCAAAGGAAGATCCCTTATTGGCTATTAAAGTCCTTGTTGTATGGCTATAGTGATCCATGTCCATGAACAGGTGAATTTTCAATGTGTCCAATCACATACAAAATGCCTTCCACTATGTATTAAACCTCTTAACCTTTCACTTATTGCCAAAATGAGAGTATTAGTAATGCTGACAATAGAGCTAGGTCACTCTCGTAGTACAAGTTCATTACTCGCTACTTTTATTTAATGAGTTTTTAGATTAAAAAATTTCCACATGGATGCCCAGAAAGGAGACATATTCTTACTCAGTACATTGCAAATTAATTCATAGGGCAGCACAGCCTAATGCTGTTCCCAAACAAGTGTTCCCAGAAGTCCTAGTGCCTCACATGAGCTAATGCAGCAGCACTAACATGTGTACAGTCATAAAAGAGTAATGAGCTTGCAGAATTAACTGAAGCTAAATCAGCACTGAAGTAATATTACCAAAGGAGGAAAGCTCAGTGTGTGGTGGAAAAAAAAAAAAAAAAAAAAAAAACACATTTCCTCCAAGAAGGAATAGACTGGCCACAATAACGATAAGTGGGACTGCCATTATGGCAAGTTAGGATCCCCAGTAGTCAAATGTATTTACTGTGAAATTCATTAATCCATTAAAGGAAATTGTCAGTACTCAGCACTTCTTAGTCCATTATGAATGGCATACTGTACTTTATTGGAAAAAAAAAAAAGTCAGTTATTTAGAAGGTAAAATTATTATAGGAATTAATAAAATCAAGAAAGCCCTCACTCAGAGGGTTCATTCTCCAGTATGTGATTTACAAGTTACATCATTATTATTGCTACATGAATTATTACAATGGTGTGAATGTTTTTACATTGAAGAGCTTAACTCTCTTGAAGTGCCATTTGTTGTGATTTTTACGTTCATCTCTTTAGTTCTTCATCTAGGTAGATAAATTTGAAAAACCATAAAGAAATCTGAGCAGGAAAAAAGATCACTGAACTAACAACAAAACCTTATACTTAAAATAAGTTTTCATTATTTTCTATTTGTTGCCTGTTTGAAGAATGTTTGGTTATCCAGACAGAGATAAGACTCAGAAAAGAGAAATAACACCATGTGACTGAGGCTGAAAACCACAGAAATAATTCACTATAAATAGACAAAGCAAATAGTAACCACAGTTCATTAGTCATGTGTTCAAATTACTGAGCGAGTTACAATGGATGTTTTCTAAAAGATCATGATTAGTTTATGTACAATTTAATAACAAGACAGGGTAAGGTAAAGGGGGATGGTGGAGTGCTGTGGTCTGCCTCCACTAAACACCACAGTGCAGGGATGTGCTTTGTCTTTGTAATGCAACGCATACTCTCTACCACTTTACAAATTAAATACTTCACTCTCATAGAATAAAACATGCTGCAACATGAGCCTCAGCTAAGCTAAGAAAATAAATTGTACTGCAGTAGCCTAAGTAAACTGAAGCCAATTACCATCTCTCAGGAGAGAAGACAAATCACATGCATCTCTGCAGCAAGTGCTATGTTTGATGCATATAAGAAAAGACATATCATGAACAATTTATAGCGGTAAAGCAGGCATCCGTTCCCAAGCATTCTACACTTCAAGTACATTTCCTGTATAATAAAAGCCATTTAATGTTTTTTCTCATAACCTACATTAAGGGGTAAGGGGGGAAATGGTATCAGCCCTGAAAGGTATTCTTTGTTCTTATAGGAAACACATAAAAAAAATACAAAAGTATTTACCAGACCTTACATGGCATTCCTGTTTTTTTATAAAACGATAAGCCTCTCATGAGAATTTCAGTATTAGAGGGGTATTTACTTTTTAATCTAAAACCCTTACAGCCTGTACATGGATCACAAACACTCTACCCCACCAGACTCCTAATGTAGAAACGTTGGGTTTACTTTCAGAACCATAGCCCCAGGTATGTGCTTACAGCAAAGTACAAGCAAAGTACAGTCTTAATGAGTGAAATCGGCCATCCTAAATCAAAGTGGGTCATGCCATTTTTTCCCCTCAGTCTAATGAAGTGATATCAAATCCAGCAAACCAAAAGAAGCAGTTTAACAACACGCCGTATAATAGCAGCTATATTCAAAGATAAAATGCACAGGTTTTTTAATTATGTCATACAAACACTGTAAGTGGTTGTATTATGAGTTTCTTTCCCAGAGAACTGGAACTGATTGACTGAGTTCAACAGCCACAAAAATTTACACTTCCTCACATTTTTTCCTCTTGTTGCTCTTACAGGAGGATGACAGCGATGGGTCTAATTTTATGACTCTGCAGGAAGTTCAGTTCTGGTATACACTTCAGAGATCCCAGCTCTGATCTAAGGAAGGAAATTGATTGACCCAGAAAAAATAACAGCTTTTTGTCTCTGCTGAATACCCAAGGCCTTATCCTACCTCTTCATGCAAATAAGCAGAGAAAGATCTGAGAAGCATGTGAAAGTATAAAACGGGAAAGCTGTATAAATGCTCTCTCTCAACTAAGAAACATTAAATGAAATACATAAGCACAAAAAGATACAGAAGAAAAAAGGGATGGTAGCTTTAATTGGCATAGTCAGATCCTAACATGTGGGACACATATCATAGGTATCATTTATTCTTTGGACAGGATTTTGCTACTGCAACTGCAGGCACCAGGGAACAGCACATTCTTTTCAAACTCTGAAAGTGACAAGGGACAAAACTGGCAGAGCATATGCTACTTCCATGAATGTGCACTGTGTAGAAAGGATGTTACTAACATCTCCCATCTGCACCAGGCACATCCTTAATTCATGTGTTGCAGAATTTGTGCAGAAATGAGGACAAGCAATGATTTTTATTTTACTGTTATCTTCATTTCATAATGCAGTGTTTTAACCCAGAGTCTATATTTTTAAATGCTTAATTTACACATGTATTTTCAATTATATGTTTTAGACATAAAAACCTGTAACTGCTCTATTTAGCACACTTTTTTCTTTTTTTTTTTTTCTTTTCTTCCAAAGAATGAGAACAAATTATCTGGTTCATCCAAGTTGTGCAATAGGAAATGCAGAAAGGCAGCAGTAGTTAAATTACCTGCATCCTCTGCCCATGCCCTCCAGGTTTCTGATACACAGCAGATGAATTTCAAGAGTTCCAAATGGGGACATGAAGCAGCATCCCACTTGCTGGCCATATACGGGGAAATATATACCGAGTGCAAAGAGCCTTAAGGGGTACTTGGCCTCCAGTGGACAGCCCTATATGGGAATTCTCAGTTCCCAGATGCAGCATGATTATAGCCTTTTTGCATACCATGATCTGAGTTCATCAGAACTCTGATATTGACACCTTGTATGTCTTCATGATTGACATGCAAGAACAAGTCCTAAAACTTACTAGGTAGCTAAAATACAAAGCCCCCATTGTTTTATTAGTCTCAGAATACTTGCCCAGAAGAAGTAACGTTTTTTAGCTGGGTGATTTATGCTATTTAATTGTCAATGGAGCAGGCAGGGCAATTTGATGGCTGGGCTAGTAAATTTTCAAAGCAATTTTGCAAGCCTGTATTTCTTGTTCTAACCACTCTACTTCTATTTTACAGATTGTATGTATACACAAGAATGCTCCTTGTTGTGCTTCAGATTAAAATATGTAACTGACAATTTTGGAAGACAATACAGTTTCCTAGCATGGCTGCTCCCAATTCATCATTCTGCAGAATTTGTCTAGGTGAAGCTAGAGATTGTAAATATTTTACAGTAAAATGATATTTCTGTATTTTCTAGGTCACTGCTTCTTTCTGTTCCTGAATCATTAGGAGCAAACAGCAGACTGAAGGAACTGCTGCATCTGAAGATGGAGCACAAAGGAGACCAATCGTTCTCTGCAGCTTGCCGCTGCACCCGCACTCCTCCACAGCACCGAAAACATACACAGAGTCTCTTCCCTTGGGAAACTAAGACCCAGGTGGTAACTTTCATTCACTCACCACAGGGACTTACATGCTTCAAGGAAGTACTAGCTGGAGTCTTCTCTTCCATTTAGCCAATTTTCTCTAATTAATTCCCCATTAAAAAGGCATGGTTTCTTCCCATCTTTACTCTCCTCATGCACTATCTATACTGTCCTCCTTTCTGTCAGCCCACATTAAATTTGAATCAGGGAGACCTTCCTGTTGTCTGTGTACAGCATTCCTGGCTGAACTTTAGGCTGAAAATTCCGACACTGAATAATGTTAGTAACATCACAGATTACAAACTTTTTTCCACAATTCATCTTCACCAGGTATTACATGCAGACATACAGAGTGACAGCTGCATGGTCCTTAAAGTAAAATTTCAGTCATGTAAACAACTAAAAAAATCCCTTCTGAACCACAAGGCCAGCTTTCATTTAGCTTGTTCTGTTCCCTCAAGTCTGACAGTCCTTTACCATTTTTCAGTTTATATTATTTAACCCTCTTACAGCCCTCTCAAGTTTCTCTCTCCTTACTCAAACACATTACTTCCTCCAGTAGCAGAGACATTTACCTGTGCTGCTGCAAAGGAGGAGTAGAATTGAAACGACAAGTATACTGCAGCAACACCAACTCCAGCTGCGGTGTTGGCAGATCTCAGAAGTTTAAACAAAGCCATGCCAGGTCAGGCCACAGAAAAGCATGCAGAAGGAAAATACTGCCAATTCACTCGGTGGCACTTTTTGAGCTACTCGAATCCAAAGCCAAAGATGATGCAAGCCCATTTTTCAGCTGTGACATCAACAAGGTCAAACCGCATTTAATCACTGAAAATGCTATTAGACCTCTTTCACAAGTGAAAGCTGGTGGTCTGTGTGTGCTAGGCACAGTCCAGCTTCTTAACCCTACTTACTTAAATTGCTGGGATGTACTGAGGGAAGATAGAGCTGAAGGGCTTTTTCCATTTACTCTCATTAACATTTCCCACCACGGCATGTCTACTTTCTGTCACTAGATGTGGTCACAGCCACAGAGCCCTCCCTTCCCATTCAGACCAATGCCCTAAACTGCTGCCATGTTAACCTGCTTTCACCTCAGCACAGGTATACCTTTCCTTCTGAAGTGCCTAACTCTGGGAAAACCTACAGTCAATACAATGCAGAAACTCAGGCAGTCTAACTGTAATCGTCCTTTTGCCTTTCTAATCTGTGTAAAGACTTTAAATGGTAAATGTGAGCAGACCCTGTCACACTGTCTGCAATGACGTGTTCTTTCCGATTCCTGCATTTCAGGGTAGGCGTGTGTGACAGGGTAGGCGTGTAATCAAGTGCAACCCATACAAAAGAACCCACAGCTAGAAGGAGTATATCTTGATGCCCTTC